>NW_026610883.1:0-122500 GCF_029499605.1 Hyla sarda
GAGGGTCGTGGTCTGGGGCTGTTGACTGTTTAACTGTTGTTTAGTTTCCACCATTTCTTTCTTCCTTTGGAAATAAGAGTCTGGACAAGAGATGGGGGTCTGGTTATCAGGTTGGGGGGTCTTTGTTTTGTCATGTGACCCCTGTAATGTCCTGACCCCAGGTGCCGTGTCCTACACCATCCTCTACAACCTGCTGGATTTCCCTGCCGGTGTCCTGCCTGTTACCACAGTTACCAGTGAGGACGAGGAGGCTTTGAAGAAGTACGAGGGACATTACAAGGACCCCTGGGACAAGCTCCTGAAGAAGGTAACACCCCCCTCCAAAACCACAAGCTGAGGGGTCACCCCTATTATACCCCATCTAAGTAAGGGAAGCAGTCATGTGACCCGGGTGATAGTAATCTGACCCCTTCATATATTCCGCAGGCTGTGGCAGACAGTGTGGGCCTCCCCGTGGCCGTCCAATGTGTGGCCCTTCCCTGGCAGGAGGAGCAGTGTCTGCGTCTGATGAAGGAAGTGGAGACCCTAACAAAACGGGAAAAACCAGATAATCCAGGATGTCCGCACAAATAATTGTTTTACCATGAGAATAAAGAACTGTAAAAAGAAAAACTACTATAATACTGCCTCCTATATACAAGACTATAACTACTATAATACTGCCTCCTATATACAAGACTATAACTACTATAATACTGCCTCCTATATACAAGAATATAACTACTATAATACTGCTCCTATATACAAGAATATAACTACTATAATACTGCCTCCTATATACAAGAATATAACTACTATAATACTGCTCCTATATACAAGACTATAACTACTATAATACTGCCTCCTATATACAAGAATATAACTACTATAATACTGCCTCCTATATACAAGAATATAACTACTATAATACTGCCTCCTATATACAAGAATATAACTACTATAATACTGCCTCCTATATACAAGACTATAACTACTATAATACTGCCTCCTATATACAAGAATATAACTACTATAATACTGCCTCCTATATACAAGAATATAACTACTATAATACTGCTCCTATATACAAGAATATAACTACTATAATACTGCCTCCTATATACAAGAATATAACTACTATAATACTGCCTCCTATATACAAGACTATAACTACTATAATACTGCCTCCTATATACAAGAATATAACTACTATAATACGGCCTCCTATATACAAGAATATAACTACTATAATACTGCTCCTATATACAAGAATATAACTACTATAATACTGCTCCTATATACAAGAATATAACTACTATAATACTGCCTCCTCTATACAAGAATATAACTACTATAATACTGCCTCCTATATACAAGAATATAACTACTATAATACTGCTCCTATATACAAGAATATAACTACTATAATACTGCTCCTATATACAAGAATATAACTACTATAATACTGCCTCCTAGCTGTGAGGTTGTGTGTCTGTGGTTCTCCTGATGTCTGGAGAAAGCCCAGGGCGGGGCCACCCTGGGCGGGGAAGCTCCCCAAGCAAGGCCCAGGCTTCTCGGCCTACACTGGGGGAAAACTCCAATGCTCTTTCTGATATGGAGGTAAATCCTAAAGTGGATTTTCCACAAAGAAGTCCTCAGCATGGAAGCACTGCCAGTGCAAAGAAAGAAAGTACAGACATGGATGTGAGTAAAGTAAAGAAAGAAGCAGCAAGTGTATGTGAGTGTGATATTATACAGTCGGCCGGCCAAGGCTCTCAGCTTGGTGAACAACCAAGAGACTCCAAGAAAGAAGCCTCTGTAAGAGACCCAGAGTCTGCTATTCCAGGCCATGTTGGTGCACAGGAGCTGGGGCGGAGTGGATCACATGATGGTGCACAGGAGCTGGGGCAGAGTGGATCACATGATGGTGCACAGGAGCTGGGGCAGAGTGGATCATATGGAGGTGCACAGGAGCTGGGGCACAGTGGATCATATGCAGCAGGTGTGCAGCTCCACTCTCCAGCACAGAGACACAGGAGGACATCTCTGGAGAGACAAACACTGCAAGAGAACCTGCAGAAACAAGATGTGGTCTCCAGCATGACCCGCTCAGGCCGCACAAGATCCCAGGCCAGAGACCTTGATACAGCTGCTCATGGGTCTGATACATTCAAGGAGCCTCAGAGACTGCCCAAACCCCAACAACAGGGCAAAGAGACCGCCCGGGCACCAGAGCTACAGCTGGCGGAGGAGATCCCTGCTCTGGTGAGGAGGATGGAGGAGCTCAAGCACCTGAAGGGTATGCTGCACATGCAGATTGACTCAGTGTATATGCTAAAGGCTGCAAATCCCCAGTATAAGACTCTACATGATAAGAGACTGTACACACTCAGCATTGAGCTCGCAGATATTGTAAAGGAAATGGACTGTATACTGGTAAAGATGGGGCCACTGGCAGAGACTTATAAGAACCAGGAACGATTCTCCAACTACAGGCTAAACTTTGAAGCAGACTCCAAACCTGATATAGAACCGGACATCACCCCGGAGGAGCCCCAGCAAGGGACAAGACCCCTCATACAGCCGGCACGGTTCTCTTTCCAGGATGGGGACATATGCAAATATGGCGAGGAACAACAGCCACAGGAACCTGCAGCTGGGCCTGAGCAGGAGCAGAGACCAACAGAGGCACCACAAGTCCCAGAAGTCCCAGTACATCAGCAGGACATTGGACTTTTACCAGTGTATGAAGGTGATGGGGTGATGGAGCAGAGCACTAATGTTGGGGCACGGACTGGGGGTGTGGATTGTGATAATGTTGGGGCACGGACTGGGGGTGCGGACTGTGATGTTCCTGAGGGGTCGGTGGCTGGAGGGGGTGCACAATCTGTGTGGGGTGTTGTGTCTGATTATGATATAGAGGTGGATGGGACAGGTGTTATTGTACAAAATACTGTGCAGGATTTCCCCCCTTTACCCACAAGCACAGCAAATGTGGCAGGGCCCCCTAGAGTAGACCCCAACCCTGTAAGACAGGACACAGGTACCCGCCAGGTTCCTCCTAGAAATGCCTGGAGCCGTGGTGCTCCATCCTTCACCTCCAGCGCCAATTACACTGGCCAGGCATTTAAAAGGAGGAATGTGGTGAGATTCCGGCACAGAGGTGCCAAGGAGGACCTTCCAGATAGGAGGTTTGTGGTGAGGGAGCTCCTGTGCCACCAGATGGGGTTTGTGCCAGCGGACATCTTGGCAGTAATAAACCTTCCAGATAGACAGGGCTATGATGTCAGCTTTAAGCTCATGTCTAATCTGGATAGGTTCTGGTCCAACTTCCCCAGGTTCAGAGACAAGGCTGGATGGAGTAAATTTAGTTTTATTCCCATATCCAAGCCAGATACCGTCATCATCAACATCATCTTCTGGAATGAATCTGTTCCTCCCCAGGACATTGTGGTGTGGCTCCGCAGACATTGTGACCTTGTGTCTGATCTCACCAAGAACAGAGATGATGACGGTATCTGGACTGGAGGGTGGAAGGTCTTGGTGAAGCTGCGCCAACACGGGAACATCACCCAACATCTGCCAAATTCCTTCTTTATTGGGAGGGAAAAGGGCGTTTGTTTCTACCCTGGTCAGCCTAGAAAGTGCTTCAAATGTGGTAAACCTGGCCATCTGGCAAATACATGTACAGTGGTAAAATGTAATCTATGTGGGGAAACTGGTCACCTAAGTGCTGACTGCCAGAACATCAGGTGCAATCTCTGTGGTGAGATCGGTCACCCTCACCGGGACTGTCCCAATGCCTGGCACAACATCTGCCGGGAGCTTCCTGATGAGGACCTTGTGGCGGGGGCAGAGGCTGTAGAGGAGGAGACTTTGATATCTGGGTCTATATTAACAAGACAGGAGGTCCAGCCAGACTTGGGTAACACCGCACCAACACCTCAGCAGTTAGAAAACACACAAGGTGGCATGGAGGTTGTCCCACAGGACCAGCAGCAACCGGGGGTATCCTCTTCTGTATCCCCATCTGCATCTGAGGAAAGTAAGACCCAGAAAATTAAAAGAAGGAAAAAAGACACCTCATCCCGCAGGCCAGAGAGAGAGTATACCACCAGTCAGAAAAAGGTCAACAATGGGGCAGGAGTAATGGTCGTGTCCAACAGATACGAGGTTCTGTCAGAGTCTGACGGTGATTTAGACACAGAGTTAAAAAGAATAGAGGACGAATGTGATGATGACACAAGGGACCAACCCCCAATAAAAAGAAAACCCCAGACTGTAAAAGCTAATGCAGAGTCAGACATGGAGACAGGTGGTGGACAGCGGGACTCAGACTCTGACTTGTGATGATGGGGATCAGGTCTCTGCTCTTCTTGTACTATCTTATCATGGCTGGGTTTACTTTAAAACTTGCTTCAAGTAATGTGAACAGTATTAAAGTGAAGAGGACACGGCACATAGTTTATGACCATCTTAGATATCTGGACAGAGATGTCATCTTCTTACAGGAGACGCGCCTGACTACACTGGGGCACCTACGTGAGGCTGAGAGGGAATGGACGTCTGGTCCCTCTTTCTGGTCACTGGCTGTGGAGCCTTATGCCGGGGTGGCCATATTGTTTACCACCAGGGATGTGACAATACATAGGATGACAGAGGTCATCATGGGAAGGTGTCTGATCCTTGAGGTCACTATACGTGGTAGAAGGCTCCGGCTCATAAATATCTATGGCCCGCAGACAGTGACAGAAAGGGTCCAGTTGTTTAATGATGTCAAGCCATATCTGTTTACAGCTGTCCCTGTTATAATGGCCGGGGATTTCAATGTCACTAGGACTTCAGGTGACAGGTCCTCAGGTAGAGCGGTGGCCAGGGACTCAAAAGTCCTTAATAACATGATCTTGCAGTCCGGGTTAAGTGATGTCTTTACACGGGGCGGTAGAAAGCCAAAATTTACATACACATGTTCTGACAGGAGCAGTAGGATTGACATGGCGTTTGTGAGTCCTGCAGAAATGGTTAGTGAGATGTGTGAGAAAGTTGTCCCATATTCAGATCATATGGCCTTGGTTTTCTGTTTAGGAGCCACTAAGCGCCCAGATATTGGTAGGGGGCTATGGAAGCTCAACTCTAGTATGTTGGAGGATGACTATATTCAGACATGTGTTCATTCCTTCATGCAGAGTCAGCTAGAGCGGGTGGACTTCTATGATGATATGGCCGCCTGGTGGGAGGATGTCAAGGATGAGATCAGAACCCTCTTAAAGAGACTGTCCTTTAAAAAGGGGAGGAGTAAGTATGGCCAGTATCTCAAGCTGCGCAAAGAATTGGAGTCACTATATTCGGCGGGTGGGGACCAACAAAGGATAGACCAGCTGAAATCTGAGATAAGGCAGTATCAGTACAGCAGGTATACCTCCCTGGTTCTTGAAAGGGATTATGGGTCCTTAGGGTCTCCTGATCCCTTTGAGAATTGCCGGGAGCGGGTGGCAAATAAATCTGTCACCGGTCTCACTGACTCCCAGGGTGTTTTGCAGGAATCTCGGGAGGGTATCCTGGGGGTGGTGAGATCTTACTATGCTGACTTGTTTCAGAGGAAGGTTTTGGATAGAGACAAGATGACCCAATTCTTGGAGACAACTCAGCTCCCTGATACTAATGATTTGGACTTTTCTCCTTTGACAGCAGAATTGACGGTGGCGGAGGTCAAAGAGGCCATTGATAAGTTACATCTGAAGAAGGCACCAGGTCCGGATGGGATAACAGCAGAATTCTATAAGACATTCAGAGACCTCTTGGCCCCAATCCTCGTGGATGTTTATACAAATTGTCTAGAAAGTCACCTGATGCCTCCATCCATGAGAGTGTCCTCGCTGATTCTGCTGTCTAAAGGTAAAGAGCCGAGTGACATCAAGAACTGGAGGCCAATTGCCCTCTTGAATGTCGACAGGAAGATTCTGGCAAAAATCCTGTTTTCTAGGTTAGTTTGTCTGTCCCCGGCACTGTTGGCAGGCTGTCAGTATGGCACAGTAAAAGGGCGGAACATCTCTGGGGCAGTGATCTCCATAAGGGAGATGTTTGAGAGATGTAAAGCCCTGAGGTGTGGGAGATATGTTGTCAGTCTTGACCAGGCTAAAGCCTTTGACAGAGTAGATCACGAGTATCTATGGGCCACTTTGTCAAAGTACGGTATTCCGGGACAATTCATCGATTGGCTGAAGACTTTGTATTGTGAGGCCGAGAGCTTTCCTCTGATCAATGGTTGGCAGGGTGACACCTTCAGGGTTGAGGCGGGGGTGAGACAAGGTTGCCCACTGAGTCCGCTGCTGTATGTATTTGCCTTAGACCCGTTTCTGAGGTCACTGCAGGAGTGTGGTTTTCAGGGGGTGCCGGTCCCCCACTGCTTGCCCCTGAGTGTTGTTGCCTATGCGGATGATGTGACTGTAGTGATATCTGAGCCTCGTGAGGTGGAGATGTTGTCTATGGCCATCAGAAGTTACTCGGAGGCCTCAGGGTCTCTGGTCAACCTTGAGAAGAGTCAAGCTCTCTGGGTATCAGATACTGATCCAGACTTTGATCTGCCCAAATTTGTGAGAGCCTCCTCCTATATTAAAATCCTAGGGGTCAAATTCGGGAGGGACGATAACGCCAAGCTAAATTGGGAAGAGAAATTGGAAGCTGGAAATGCAAAGGTTCAGCGATGGAAGAACTGGAGGCTGACCTATAGAGAAAGGGTTACAATGTTGAAGACTTACCTGGTCCCCGTCTTCTTATATGTCTCTGTCGTTTTTCCTTTGCCAGAATGTTTCTCCGCTCGGCTCTTTAGCCTGTTCTTCCAGATGTTTTGGGGGAACAGGTTGAACCCAATAAAAAGAGGGATCACCTACCTACAGAGGAGAGAGGGTGGGTTGGATATGCTGAATCCAAGGGTGTTCTTTGACTCCATGTTTCTAAAAGTTAATTTTGGTTGCCTGGACTCAAACAACAGCTCCCTGTGGGCGAATAGTATCAGGGACTGGATATTGCCTTTTGCAGAGTCTTGGGTGCGAGGCGGCAGTCTCAAGAGGGGGAGATGGACGCGTGACTACCTCCCCCCGTACCTGGAATACGGGCTCAGATGTCTGAAGAGATGGCGCATTGAGAAGTCCTATATAGAGAGTAAGACCCGTAAGGACCTGTATGTCATGGTGTGTAGGACGTTCTTCTATTTACAGCCAGCTCTGAAGGACTGTACATCCGCCATCTTACAGGACAGTCTGAGACTCCTGAATAGTGTTAGGCTCCCGAAAAAATTTCATGACATCGCCTGGCTGTCCTTACACGGCAAACTATTTGTCAGGGGGAATTTAAGATATCTGAGTCTGTCAGATCGCAAGTGTCCCTTGGGGTGTCAGGAGGAGGAGACCATGACACATTTTATATTGGAGTGTTGGGGAGGGCGACACATATGGCAGGCGATATCCAGGAAGCTTAAGATCCTGAGACTACAGACCCTAAAATACCCCGAAATTATATATGGTGTAACATCTAGTGTGAGGGACATTGACTGGGAGACGTTATATCTGATCATCACCGTCATAAAATACTATCACTGGCACACCAGAACCCGCGTGTCCATGTACAGTGAACCCTTCCATGATAGGAGAGCAGTGGACCTGATCATGTCAGAACTGAGGTGGATCAAATGTTTGGAGGTCAGGAAGGATGGAAAAAATCGTTCATTATGGAGGAACGTACATATAGAATAATATTCACCTTCATGATGTTTTTGTGTTGTTATTTATTTATTTTCTCTTTAATGCAAGTGTATGATATATAATACGTGATTATTGTTTTCATTTAGTTTTTGTGGTCGAATGTACTGTAATATTTCTGTTTGTTTTTACTAATAAAAATTGCCTCCTATATACAAGAATATAACTACTATAATACTGCTCCTATATACAAGAATATAACTACTATAATACTGCTCCTATATACAAGAATATAACTACTATAATACTGCCCCTATATACAAGAATATAACTACTATAATACTGCCCCTATATACAAGAATATAACTACTATAATACTGCTCCTATATACAAGAATATAACTACTATAATACTGCTCCTATATACAAGAATATAACTACTATAATACTGCTCCTATATACAAGAATATAACTACTATAATACTGCCTCCTATATACAAGAATAAAACTACTACAATACTGCTCCTATATACAAGAATATAACTACTATAATACTGCTCTTATATACAAGAATATAACTACTATAATACTGCTCCTATATACAAGAATATAACTACTGTAATACTGCTCATATATATAAGAATATAACTACTATAATACTGCTCCTATATACAAGAATATAACTACTATAATACTGCTCCTATATACAGGAATATAACTACTATAATACTGCCTCCTATATACAAGAATATAACTACTATAATACTGCCCCTATATACAAGAATATAACTACTATAATACTGCCCCTATATACAAGAATATAACTACTATAATACTGCCTCCTATATACAAGAATATATCTACTATAATACTGCTCCTATATACAAGAATATAACTACTATAATACTGCTCCTATATACAAGAATATAACTACTATAATACTGCTCCTATATACAAGAATATAACTACTATAATACTGCTCCTATATACAAGAATATAACTACTATAATACTGCCCCTATATACAAGAATATAACTACTATAATACTGCTCCTATATACAAGAATATAACTACTATAATACTGCTCATATATACAAGAATATAACTACTATAATACTGCTGTTACGCCGAGCGCTCCGGATCCCCGCTCCTCCCCGGAGCGCTCGCAGCATCCTCTCATTCGCAGCGCCCCGGTCAGACCTGCTGACCGGGTGCGCTGCAATATTACTCCCAGCCGGGATGCGATTCGCGATGCGGGAGGCGCCCGCTCGCGATGCGCATCCCGGCTCCCGTACCTGACCCGTTCCCCGTCTGTCTTGTCCCGGCGCGCACGACCCCGCTCCTTAGGGCGCGCGCGCTCCGGGTCTCTGCAATTTAAAGGGCCACTGCGCCACTGATTGGCGCAGCAGGCTTAATCAGTATGTTCACCTGTGCACTCCCTACTTATACCTCACTTCCCCTGCACTCCCTACTTATACCTCACTTCCCCTGCACTCCCTACTTATACCTCACTTCCCCTGCACTCCCTACTTATACCTCACTTCCCCTGCACTCCCTACTTATACCTCACTTCCCCTGCACTCCCTCGCCGGATCTTGTTGCCATTGTGCCAGTGAAAGCGTTTCCTTGTGTGTTCCTAGCCTGTGTTCCAGACCTCCTGCCGTTGCCCCTGACTACGATCCTTGCTGCCTGCCCCGACCTTCTGCTACGTCTGACCTTGCTCTTGTCTACTCCCTTGTACCGCGCTTATCTCAGCAGTCAGAGAGGTTGAGCCGTTGCTGGTGGATATGACCTGGTTGCTACCGCCGCTGCAAGACCATCCCGCTTTGCGGAGGGCTCTGGTGAATACCAGTAGCAACTTAGTACCGGTCCACCAACACGGTCCACGCCAATCCCTCTCTGGCACAGAGGATCCACCTCCAGCCAGCCGAATCGTGACAGTAGATCCGGCCATGGATCCCGCTGAAGTCCCGCTGCCAGTTGTCGCCGACCTCACCACGGTGGTCGCCCAGCAGTCACAACAGATAGCGCAACAAGGCCATCAGCTGTCTCAACTGACCGTGATGCTACAGCAGCTACTACCACAGCTTCAGCAATCATCTCCTCCGCCAGCTCCTGCACCTCCTCCGCAGCGAGTGGCCGCTTCCAGCCTACGACTATCCTTGCCGGATAAATTTGATGGGGACTCTAAGTTTTGCCGTGGCTTTCTTTCGCAATGTTCCCTGCACTTGGAGATGATGTCGGACCAGTTTCCAACTGAAAGGTCAAAGGTGGCTTTCGTGGTCAGCCTTCTGTCTGGGAAAGCCCTGTCATGGGCCACACCGCTCTGGGACCGCAATGATCCTGTCACTGCCTCAGTACACTCCTTCTTCACGGAGATTCGAAGTGTCTTTGAGGAACCTGCCCGAGCCTCTTCTGCTGAGACTGCCCTGTTGAACCTGGTCCAGGGTAATTCTTCCGTTGGCGAGTACGCCATACAATTCCGTACTCTTGCCTCCGAATTATCCTGGAATAATGAGGCCCTCTGCGCGACCTTTAAAAAAGGCCTATCCAGTAACATTAAAGATGTGCTGGCCGCACGAGAAATCCCTGCTAACCTGCATGAACTTATTCATCTTGCCACCCGCATTGACATGCGTTTTTTCGAAAGGCGTCAGGAGCTCCGCCAGGATATGGACTTTGTTCGCACGAGGCGGTTTCTCTCCCCGGCTCCTCTCTCCTCTGGTCTTCTGCAATCCGTTCCTGTGCCTCCCGCCGTGGAGGCTATGCAAGTTGACCGGTCTCGCTTGTCACCTCAAGAGAGGACACGACGCCGCATGGAGAACCTTTGCCTGTACTGTGCCGGTACCGAACATTTCTTGAAGGATTGTCCTATCCGTCCTCCCCTCCTGGAAAGACGTACGCTGACTCCGCACAAAAGTGAGACAGTTCTTGATGTGAACTCTGCTTCTCCACGTCTTACTGTGCCTGTGCGGATATCTGCCTCTACCTTCTCCTTCTCTACTATGGCCTTCTTGGATTCCGGATCTGCAGGAAATTTTATTTTGGCCTCTCTCATCAACAGGTTCAACATCCCGGTGACCAGTCTCGCCAGACCCCTCTACATCAATTCTGTTAACAATGAAAGATTGGACTGTACCGTGCGTTACCGCACGGAACCTCTCCTAATGTGCATCGGACCCCATCACAAAAAAAATGGGGTTTATCCGCAAGTCCTCCTCTCCTGCCGGAGCTGGATTTTTTTTTGTGTCCAAAAAAGATGGCTCCTTACGCCCTTGCATTGATTACCGCGGACTTAATAAAATCACGGTAAAAAAACGCTACCCCCTTACCTCTTATCTCGGAACTCTTTGATCGCCTACAAGGCGCCCACATCTTTACCAAACTGGACTTAAGAGGTGCTTATAATCTCATCCGCATCAGGGAGGGGGACGAATGGAAGACTGCATTTAACACCAGAGATGGACACTTTGAATATCTGGTTATGCCCTTTGGCCTTTGCAACGCCCCTGCCGTCTTCCAAGACTTTGTTAATGAAATTTTTCGTGATCTCCTATATTCCTGTGTTGTGGTTTATCTGGACGATATTCTGATTGTTTCTGCCAACTTAGAAGAACACCGCCAGCATGTCCGCATGGTTCTTCAGAGACTTCGGGACAATCAACTTTATGCCAAAATGGAGAAATGTCTCTTTGAATGTCAATCTCTTCCTTTCCTAGGATACTTGGTCTCTGGCTAGGGACTACAAATGGACCCAGATAAACTTTCTGCCGTCTTAGATTGGCCACGCCCCTCCGGACTCCGTGCTATCCAACGTTTTTTGGGGTTCGCCAATTATTACAGACAATTCATTCCACACTTCTCCACTATTGTGGCTCCTATCGTGGCTTTAACCAAGAAAAATGCCAATCCTAAGTCCTGGTCTCCCCAAGCGGAAGACGCATTTAAACATCTCAAGTCTGCCTTTTCTTCCGCTCCCGTGCTCTCCAGACCTGACCCATCTAAACCCTTTCTATTGGAGGTAGATGCCTCCTCTGTGGGAGCTGGAGCTGTCCTTCTACAAAAAAATTCTTCTGGGCATGCTGTTACTTGTGGGTTTTTTTCTAGGACCTTCTCTCCGGCGGAAAGAAACTACTCCATTGGTGATCGAGAACTACTGGCCATTAAATTGGCGCTTGAGGAATGGAGGCATCTGCTGGAGGGACCAAAATTTCCAGTTATCATATACACTGATCACAAGAATCTCTCCTATCTCCAGTCTGCCCAACGGCTGAACCCTCGCCAGGCTAGGTGGTCGTTGTTCTTTGCCCGTTTTAACTTTGAAATCCATTTTCGCCCTACTGACAAGAACATTAGGGCCGATGCCCTCTCTCGTTCTTCTGATGCCTCTGAAGTAGAGGTCTCTCCGCAACACATCATTCCTCCGGACTGTCTGATCTCCACTTCTCCAGCCTCCATCAGGCAAACTCCTCCAGGGAAGACCTTCGTTTCTCCACGCCAGCGTCTCGGGATTCTCAAATGGGGACACTCCTCCCACCTCGCAGGCCATGCGGGCATCAAAAAATCCTTGCAACTCATCTCTCGATTTTATTGGTGGCCGACTCTGGAGACTGATGTTATTGATTTCGTGCGGGCCTGCACTGTCTGTGCCCGGGATAAGACTCCTCGCCAGAAGCCTGCTGGTCTCCTTCATCCTCTGCCTGTTCCTGAACAGCCTTGGTCACAGATTGGTATGGACTTTATTACGGACTTGCCCTCATCCCGTGGCAACACAGTTGTTTGGGTGGTCGTTGATCGATTTTCCAAGATGGCACATTTTATTCCTCTTCCTGGTCTTGATTCAGCGCCTCAGTTGGCAAAGCAATTTTTTGTACACATTTTTCGTCTTCACGGTTTGCCCACGCAGATCGTCTCGGATAGAGGCGTCCAATTTGTGTCTAAATTCTGGAGGGCCCTCTGTAAACAGCTCAAGATCAAATTAAACTTCTCTTCTTCTTATCATCCCCAATCCAATGGGCAAGTAGAAAGAATTAATCAGGTCCTGGGTGACTATTTACGGCATTTTGTTTCCTCCCACCAGGATGACTGGGCAGATCTTCTATCATGGGCCGAATTCTCATACAACTTCAGAGTCTCCGAATCTTCTGCTAAATCCCCATTTTTCGTGGTGTACGGCCGTCACCCTCTTCCCCCCCTCCCTACTCCCTTGCCCTCTGGTTTGCCCGCTGTGGATGAAGTGACTCGTGATCTTTCCACCATATGGAAAGAAACCCAAAATTCTCTTTTACAGGCTTCATCCCGGATGAAAAGATTTGCTGATAAAAAAAGAAGAACTCCCCCCATTTTTGCTCCCGGAGACAAGGTATGGCTCTCCGCTAAATATGTCCGCTTTCGTGTCCCCAGTTACAAACTTGGACCACGCTATCTTGGTCCTTTCAAAGTCTTGTGCCAGATTAACCCTGTCTCTTACAAACTCCTTCTTCCTCCTTCTCTCCGTATTCCCAATGCCTTCCATGTCTCTCTCCTAAAACCACTTATCCTTAACCGCTTCTCTCCCAAAGTTGTTTCTCCCACTCCTGTTTCCGGTTCGTCTGACGTCTTTTCTGTGAAGGAGATTCTGGCCTCCAAGACTGTCAGAGGGAAAATATTTTTTTTGGTGGATTGGGAAAACTGTGGCCTAGAGGAGAGATCCTGGGAACCTAAGGACAACATCCTAGACAAAAGTCTTATCCTCAGGTTCTCAGGCTCCAAGAAGAGGGGGAGACCCAAGGGGGGGGGGTACTGTTACGCCGAGCGCTCCGGGTCCCCGCTCCTCCCCGGAGCGCTCGCAGCATCCTCTCATTCGCAGCGCCCCGGTCAGACCTGCTGACCGGGTGCGCTGCAATATCACTCCCAGCCGGGATGCGATTCGCGATGCGGGAGGCGCCCGCTCGCGATGCGCATCCCGGCTCCCGTACCTGACCCGTTCCCCGTCTGTCTTGTCCCGGCGCGCGCGGCCCCACTCCTTAGGGCGCGCGCACGCCGGGTCTCTGCAATTTAAAGGGCCACTGCGCCACTGATTGGCGCAGCAGGCCTAATCAGTATCCTCACCTGTGCACTCCCTACTTATACCTCACTTCCCCTGCACTCCCTCGTCGGATCTTGTTGCCATTGTGCCAGTGAAAGCGTTTCCTTGTGTGTTCCTAGCCTGTGTTCCAGACCTCCTGCCGTTGCCCCTGACTACGATCCTTGCTGCCTGCCCTGACCTTCTGCTACGTCCGACCTTGCTCTTGTCTACTCCCTTGTACCGCGCTTATCTTCAGCAGTCAGAGAGGTTGAGCCGTTGCTGGTGGATACGACCTGGTTGCTACCCGCCGCTGCAAGACCATCCCGCTTTGCGGCGGGCTCTGGTGAATACCAGTAGCAACTTAGAACCGGTCCACCAACACGGTCCACGCCAATCCCTCTCTGGCACAGAGGATCCACCTCCAGCCAGCCGAATCGTGACAACTGCTCCTATATACAAGAATATAACTACTATAATACTGCCTCCTATATACAAGAATATATCTACTATAATACTGCTCCTATATACAAGAATATAACTACTATAATACTGCCTCCTATATACAAGAATATAACTACTATAATACTGCTCCTATATACAGGAATATAACTACTATAATACTGCCTCCTATATACAAGAATATATCTACTATAATACTGCTCCTATATACAAGAATATAACTACTATAATACTGCTCCTATATACAAGAATATAACTACTATAATACTGCTCCTATATACAAGAATATAACTACTATAATACTGCCTCCTATATACAAGAATATAACTACTATAATACTGCTCCTATATACAAGAATATAACTACTATAATACTGCTCCTATATACAAGAATATAACTACTATAATACTGCTCCTATATACAAGAATATAACTACTATAATACTGCCTCCTATATGCAAGAATATAACTACTATAATACTTCTCCTATATACAAGAATATAACTACTATAATACTGCCTCCTATATGCAAGAATATAACTACTATAATACTTCTATATACAAGAATATAACTACTATAATACTGCCTCCTATATACTAGAATATAACTACTATAATACTGCTCCTATATACAAGAATATAACTACTATAATACTGCTCCTATATACAAGAATATAACTACTATAATACTGCTCCTATATACAAGAATATAACTACTATAATACTGCCCCCTATATACAAGAATATAACTACTATAATACTGCTCCTATATACAAGAATATAACTACTATAATACTGCCCCCTATATACAAGACTATAACTGCTATAATACTATACATAATTTATTGTAAGGATTTCTCCCTGGGGATAGCTCTGGGATTGTCCTTGATACCGCCACGGGACACGTTTCCACTTCAATTAACCGGCAAACAGTACTTTATGCAAGTTTGTCTCCTCGCTCGCTTTATTAGGTTGCAGGATAAACAAAACATAAAAACAGGAACAAAACCCTGGACCGTCTGATCACTAACTAAACAATCCACAGAATCGTTAAAAGACGTCATGGCATAGCGGCGCTGCGTGTGGACTCCTCTTACCTGCGAGCCCTGGTCTGGATATGGCTCCGGATCTCGCGTTGCTGGTGGTTGCTGCTCTGGGGACTGGCCGTCATATGCTCCGATGCAGCCCCCTGTTGTTGGGCCGGGGGCGTGCCCGAGGATGTTCGTTGCTGCTGACCGGTGAAGAGGCTGGAATCTGGGACTCCCCTCAGAAATGAGACTTGAAGAGGTGACCTGGTGTGGGTACGTGGGGGCTCGGGAAGGGGGTTCGCTGGGTGTCCCCCAACCCCCCCCCCCGGCTTTCTCCCCCTTTCCCCGCTGGTTCCCCTCCTCCTCCTACCGCCCTCCCTCTGGATGGTAAAAAGGTCGGGGCAGTCTGAGTGACGCACTGCCCTGGTCAGCTGATCTGGATCATGTGCCCGGAACTGCCTTCGCAAATGAGTGGCTGGGTGCGTTCGGCAGAATCTATGCCCGGAGCAGGACGTGGAGAACAATTAAGAAGCCTTATGGGACCTTGACTGGAGGGGAGTCCGTTCTAACTAATCCAGGATTCGCAAGTTTGGCTTGAGACCACCGGAGGCTAAGAGCTGCATCTATTTCATAGGGGAGAAGGGAAGAGAGACTATGCCTCCCAAATGGAATATAAGAAGATCTGTCTCCCTACAGGGGTAGCTGGGATTGGCAAGATTGATAAGTTTGTGAAAACCTCTCCAAGAACAAGAAGTCCTCACCTTCTGAGGTCGGAATGGAGAATACAGGCTCTCGTATTCCAAGATATTTCTGATGATGGGAGGAGGAGGAGGCAGCGGGAGCTAAAAACATCTAAAATAGAGAGGATTTGGGAAGAAGTGCAGAGATGTAATCTATCCCTAGCTGACCTCCAGAATAAGGGAAACTAATAAAACCCCAGACCGTACAAAAGCTATGGAAAAGGCATCTCCAGTAGTGGAAAAAGAAATCTGTGTCCTCGTAGAGGAATCGAAATCTCTCAGGAAAGAGGTGAAAATGAAAGTTATTGATCTAGAAGATCAAACATCAGAATGGTGGGATTCCCAGAAGATGTGGAAAATGGGGATATCGGATCCTTTTCACCACTTGGCTACAAGACCTGGTGGGCCAGCAGGATTTGACTCCTTTGTTTGGCTTGAAGCACGTTCACAGTGTTCCGACTAGGAGGCCCCCGCCTGGATCCCCCCCTAGGTTTATTATTGCTAGGCTCTTCAGCTCCAAATACCGAGACATTATTATTCGTAAGGCGCAGGAGAAGGGTCAGCGTTTTTGTAGTGGGGTGAAAGTTTCAATATACCCAGATTACACCAGGGCCACTCAAATGAAAATGGCCTCCTTTAGAGAGATGAAGAGAAGGTTGGCGACAGCAAAAATACAGTTCTCATTATTCCCTTCCAAACTACGTGTAATGTAGATTGAAAAGTTACCGAAGTGGGGAATTGGATGGACCAGGAAGGGATAAAACGATAATCTATAATTATTTAGATAATAAAAGGGAGGAGGGGAGGGGGAGTTAGGTGACGTAGGATAGAGACCGGCTAATCTGAGGATATCATTCATTATCCTTGACATTTAATGAAGATTATAACTTGAAGGTGTTCTTTTGGAATGTGAGGGGGATGGGGGAGGGATGCAAGTGAGTGGCCATATTTGATAGGGTACAAAATGTCACGATGCCGGCTGGCAGGTAGTGGATCCTCTGTGCCAGAGAGGGATTGGCGTGGACCGTGCTAGTGGACCGGTTCTAAGCCACTACTGGTTTTCACCAGAGCCCGCCGCAAAGCGGGATGGTCTTGCTGCGGCGGTAGTGACCAGGTCGTATCCACTAGCAACGGCTCACCTCTCTGGCTGCTGAAGATAAGCGCGGTACAAGGGAGTAGGCAAAAGCAAGGTCGGACGTAGCAGAAGGTCGGGGCAGGCAGCAAGGATCGTAGTCAGGGGCAACGGCAGAAGGTCTGGAAACACAGGCAAGGAACACACAAGGAACGCTTTCACTGGCACTAAGGCAACAAGATCCGGCAAGGGAGTGCAAGGGAGGAGACTAGATATAGCCAGGGAACAGGTGAACACACTAATTGGAACCACTGCGCCAATCAGCGGCGCAGTGGCCCTTTAAATCGCAGAGACCCGGCGCGCGCGCGCCCTAGGGAGCGGGGCCGCGCGCGCCGGGACAGAAGAGACGGAGAGCGAGTCAGGTAGGGGAGCCGGGGTGCGCATCGCGAGCGGGCGCTACCCGCATCGCGAATCGCATCCCGGCTGGCAGCGGAATCGCAGCGCCCCGGGTCAGAGGACGTGACCGGAGCGCTGCCGCAGGGAGAGTGAAGCGAGCGCTCCGGGGAGGAGCGGGGACCCGGAGCGCTCGGCGTAACAGTACCCCCCCCTTGGGTCTCCCCCTCTTCTTGGGGCCAAAGAACCTGAGGAAAAAAAAGTCAATTTTTCCGTGATGAGGTCCGATGCAAATTAGGAGGGGTTCTGTGTGGAAACGTACGAGACAGTCCAATCTTTTATTGTAAAAACAATAGATGTAGAGGGGTCTGGCGAGACTGGTCACAGGAACGTAGAACCTGTTGATGAGAGAGGCCAAAAAAATTTTTCCTGCAGATCCGGAATCCAAGAAGAGCATAGTAGAGAAGGAGAAGGTAGAGGCAGATATCCGCACAGGCACAGTAAGGCGTGGAGAAGCAGAGTTGACATCAAGAACTGTGTCACCTTTGTGCGGAGTCAGCGTACGTCTTTCCAGGCGGGGAGAACGGATAGGACAATCCTTCAGGAAGTGTTCGGTACCGGCATAGTACAGGCAAAGATTCTCCATGCGGCGTCGTGTCCTCTCTTGAGGTGTCAAGCGAGACCGGTCAACTTGCATAGCCTCCGCGGCGGGAAGCACAGGAACAGATTGCAGAGGACCAGAGGATAGAGGAGCCGGGGAGAAAAAACGCTTCGTGCGAACAAAGTCCATATCCAGGCGGAGCTCCAGACGCCATCCGGAAGAACGCATGTCAATGCGAGTGGCAAGGTGAATGAGTTCATGTAGGTCAGCAGGAGTCTCTCGTGCGGCCAGAACATCTTTAATGTTGCTGGATAGGCCTTTTTTAAAGGTCGCGCAGAGAACCTCACTATTCCAAGACAACTCGTAAGCAAGAGCACGGAACTGAATGGCGTACTCGCCAACGGAAGAAACACCCTGGGCCAGGTTCAGCAGGGCAATCTCGGCTGAAGAAGCTCGGGCAGGTTCCTCAAAGACACTTCGAATTTCCGAGAAGAAGGAGTGTACAGAGGCAGTGACGGGGTCATTGCGGTCCCAGAGCGGTGCGGCCCATGACAGGGCTTTTCCAGACAGAAGGCTGACTACGAAAGCCACCTTAGACCTTTCAGTAGGAAACTGGTCCGACATCATCTCCAAGTGCTGGGAACATTGCGAAAGAAAGCCACGGCAATACTTAGAGTCCCCATTAAATTTGTCCGGCAAGGACAGGCAGAGGCTAGGAGTGGCCACTCGCTGCGGAGGAGGTGCAGGAGCTGGCGGAGGAAAAGATTGCTGGAGAAGTTGCGACTGAAGTTGGTGCGAAATGGTGGACATTTCCGACAGCTGACGGGTTAGAAGGGCGATCTGTCGGGCTTGCTGGGCGGCCACCGTGGTTAGGTCAGCGACAACTGACAGAGGAACTTCAGCGGGATCCATGGCCGGATCTACTGTCACGATGCCGGCTGGCAGGTAGTGGATCCTCTGTGCCAGAGAGGGATGGAGAGGACCGCGCTAGTGGACCGGTTCTAAGCCACTACAGGTTTTCACCAGAGCCCGCCGCAAAGCGGGATGGTCTTGCTGCGGCGGTAGTGACCAGGTCGTATCCACTAGCAACGGCTTACCTCTCTGGCTGCTGAAGATGCTGAAGATAGGCGAGGTACAAGGGAGTAGGCAGAAGCAAGGTCGGACGTAGCAGAAGGTCGAGGCAGGCAGCAAGGATCGTAGTCAGGGGCAACGGCAGAAGGTCTGGAAACACAGGCAAGGAACACACAAGGAACGCTTTCACTGGCACTAAGGCAACAAGATCCGGCAAGGGAGTGCAAGGGAGGAGACTAGATATAGCCAGGGAACAGGTGAACACACTAATTGGAACCACTGCGCCAATCAGCGGCGCAGTGGCCCTTTAAATCGCAGAGACCCGGCGCGCGCGCGCCCTAGGGAGCGGGGCCGCGCGCGCCGGGACAGAAGAGACGGAGAGCGAGTCAGGTAGGGGAGCCGGGGTGCGCATCGCGAGCGGGCGCTACCCGCATCGCGAATCGCATCCCGGCTGGCAGCGGAATCGCAGCGCCCCGGGTCAGAGGACGTGACCGGAGCGCTGCCGCAGGGAGAGTGAAGCGAGCGCTCCGGGGAGGAGCGGGGACCCGGAGCGCTCGGCGTAACACAAAAGGATTTGCTAACAGTTGTATGCTTGGTGGAATCCGTTATTAAGGGAACGGAAGGGAAGATTGCCAGGAGATGGGCACAATTGGAGCTTCATTCCTCGGCATCCAGCTATTCAGCTGGGGTTTCATTTTCTATACACAAGGCCATTCTGTTTAAAAATTGATAAAAGAGGACAGTACGTCATTCTACATGTAAAATGTAATGATTGGGAGGGTGTGATGGCCTTTTTCTATGTCCCCCCCCCCCCCATTCTCCACTCAGCCTTTGCTAGATTTAATTACTTTTTGTAGAGGGAAAGAATACCTCGCCATATATCTGTTGGAGGATTACAATTGTGTAATGAATCCCACCCTAGATAGATCCTCATTGGGGTTAGAAGGGAGCTGGAAACCCCCCTCCATAAGCGATGTGTAGAGATGGGTTGGAGAGACCCGCGGCGTATAATGAATCCTGATAGGAGGGGGTTTTCCTGCTTCTCGGCCTCCCATAAAGTATTGATATAGCTAATGATAAGGAGTTGCAATCTATCCAAGGTATTCGATATGAAGGCAGGACTATCTCAGATCACTCTCCACTGGTAATGGAAATAAGACGGGGATATAGGAAGAGGGAGGGAGAGGGTTTTTAGTTTGGACTCGCATTGGCTTAATTTCATTGGAGGGACGGAAGAAATTGTGAAGGAGATATGGGAATGCTGTGAATTTAATAAGAATACGGCCCCCTATCCGGTGGTGTGGGACACTATTAACTCCTTCAGGACGAAGGGCGTACCTGTATGCCCCTCGCCCGGTCCCGGTGTTTAAAACGGGGTCACACCGTGACCCCGCATTACACCGGGTCGGTCCCAGCTGTTAACGATAGCCGGGACCCTGGGCTAATAGCGTGCTGCACCGATCGTTGTGCAGCGCGCTATTAACCCTTTAGTCGCAGCAATCAAAGTTGATCGCCGCGTCTAAAAATGAAAGTAAACGCTTCCCGGCAGCTCAGTCGGGCTGATCGGGACTATCGCGATAAAATCGCGATATCCCGATCGACTCTGACGTGAGTGGAGACCCCCTTGCCTTGCTCTGTCACGTCTGGTCGGCATTTGATTGCTCCAAGCCTGAGCTACAGGCTTGAGCAATCGAGTCCCTATCTCGCTGATCCATGCAAAGCTATGGCTTTGCAGGGATCAGGGTAAAAGATCAGTGCGTGCAGTGTTATAGGTCCCTATGGGATAATAATGATCAGTATAAGAGATCAGTGTGTGCAGTGTTATAGTCCCCTATGGGATAACAATGATCAGTATAAGAGATCAGTGTGTGCAGTGTTATAGTCCCCTATGGGATAACAATGATCAGCATAAAAGATCAGTGTGTGCAGTGTTATAGTCTCCTATGGGATAATAATGATCAGTATAAGAGATCAGTGTGTGCAGTGTTATAGTCTCCTATGGGATAACTGTAACGGCTACCCAGGTAGAGGGAGGGTATCAGCCGTTGATGACGTCCTTTTCCCTGCAAGCTGCTGTGTCAAAGTAAAGCTGGTATAATCCTATTCACGATATCCAGAGGGAGAGTCAGGTTTAGCTGTAAAAAGAGCAGAGTAATATTCCCAAATATCCCCTTTCAAGAACGAGACGAGGCTACGTTTGAAGGGTCAAGAAGAACTGTTTATTGTGGAACAAGTGTCTTTTTTTATAGGAAGGACATCACAGGGGGAAGGGTCAGTAAAGACAATACAGGTGACAGTCTGTGAGATAATCCAACAAAGGTAATCCAGGTGACAGGTAGTCTGTGAGATAATCCATTAAAGGTAATCCAGGTGACAGGCAGTCTGTGAGATAATCCAATAAAGGTAATCCAGGTGACAGGTAGTCTGTGAGATAATCCAATAAAGGTAATCCAGGTGACAGGTAGTCTGTGAGATAATCCAATGAAGGCAATCCAGGTGACAGGCAGTCTGTGAGATAATCCAATAAAGGTAATCCAGGTGACAGGTAGTCTGTGAGATAATCCAATAAAGGTAATCCAGGTGACAGGTAGTCTGTGAGATAATCCAATAAAGGTAATCCAGGTGACTGGTAGTCTGTGAGATAATCCATTAAAGGTAATCCAGGTGACAGATAGTCTGTGAGATAATCCAATAAAGGTAATCCAGGTGACTGGTAGTCTGTGAGATAATCCATTAAAGGTAATCCAGGTGACAGTCTGTGAGATAATCCAATGAAGGCAATCCAGGTGACAGGTAGTCTGTGAGATAATCCAATAAAGGTAATCCAGGTGACTGGTAGTCTGTGAGATAATCCAATAAAGGTAATCCAGGTGACTGGTAGTCTGTGAGATAATCCAACAAAGGTAATCCAGGTGACAGTCTGTGAAATAATCCAATGAAGGCAATCCAGGTGACAGGCAGTCTGTGAGATAATCCAATAAAGGTAATCCAGGTGACAGGTAGTCTGTGAGATAATCCAATAAAGGTAATCCAGGTGACTGGTAGTCTGTGAGATAATCCATTAAAGGTAATCCAGGTGACAGTCTGTGAGATAATCCAACAAAGGTAATCCAGGTGACAGTCTGTGAGATAATCCAATAAAGGTAATCCAGGTGACAGGCAGTCTGTGAGATAATCCAATAAAGGTAATCCAGGTGACTGGTATTCTGTGAGATAATCCAATAAAGGTAATCCAGGTGACTGGTATTCTGTGAGATAATCCAACAAAGGTAATCCAGGTGACAGGCAGTCTGTGAGATAATCCAATAAAGGTAATCCAGGTGACAGGTAGTCTGGGAGATAATCCAATAAAGGCAATACAGGTGACAGGTAGTCTGTGAGATAATCCAATAAAGGCAATCCAGGTGACAGGCAGTCTTTGAGATAATCCAATAAAGGTAATACAGGTGACAGGTAGTCTGTGAGATAATCCAATAAAGGTAATTAGCTCTCCATATGCAGTGCCTTGAGTGCCAAAGGTGTATTGTGCACAGAAAGTGTATGAAAACAGTAAATAAAAGGATTTTAACTCTGAGCTTTATGTCACTGGACAACATAAACTGAGGGGTACAAATAGTGATGTCCTTAAGTCCATCCAAGTAGGTAGGGTGACTCTAGGATCCGTCACAAGTATAACTACCGACCGGCCGGTTGCATTCTCTGGTAATGGCATTTCTCATACAATATCTGTTACGCCGAGTGCTCCGGGTCCCTGCTCCTCTCCGGAGCGCTCGCGGCGTTCGTCTCCGTGCAGCGCCCCGGTCAGACCCGCTGACCGGGAGCGCTGCACTAGTGTCACCGGCGGGGATGCGATCCGCGTAGCGAGACACGCCCGCCCGCGGGTCGCATCCCAATCTCTTCACCTGCCCCGCCCTTTGTCTGCTCAGTCCCGGCGCGTGCGGCCCCGCTCTCTAGGGGGCGCGCGCGAGCTGGCTCTCTGAGATTTAAAGGGCCAGTGCACCATTGATTGGTGCCTGGCCCAATCAGTACCTGCACCTGTACCTTGCCTATTTAAGCCCACTTCCCCTTCCTGTCCTGGCCGGATCTTGTTGCCTTAGTGCCCTGTGAAAGCGTTTAGTGTGTTCCCAAGCCTGTGTACCCAGACCTTCTGCTGTTGCACCTGACTACGACTCTTGCTGCCTGCCCTGACCTTCTGCTACGTCCGACCTTGCTCTTGCCTTGTCCCTGTGTACCGCGCCTGTCTCAGCTGTCAGTGGGGTTGAGTCGCTATCGGGTGGAACGACCTGGGGGTTACCTGCTGCTGCAAGTCCATCCCGCTTTGCGGCGGGCTCTGGTGAAAACCAGTAACCCCTTAGACTCCATTCCCCTGGTACGGCCCACGCCATCACCCCACTGACACAGAGGATCCACCACCAGTGTCCTCGCTGCATACCCATCTGGATCCTGACAATATCCATGCGAATAACTCCAGCTATTTTAACAGTCCAGGCATGTAGTATAGTCTTGTTACACTGCTCCCCTTTTGTGGAACACCCCGGCAGACCCGGATTGATCCTTTTTGGGTCAACTTGGGGCTGTCCGGTCCGCTGTTAGGGTAAAAGTTCCGTTTGCCATTGAATCTGCCGGGGCGGTATTGGATGGAAAAATTGTAGGGTTGCAGGGCCAAGCTCCATCTTAGCAGGCGCCCATTATCCCCAGCTACTCGGTTCAGCCATACGAGTGGGTTATGGTCCGTGATCAGGGTGAATTCCTGACCATACAAGTAGGATGTGAGCTTCTTTAAAGCCCAAACCAGGGCTAAACATTCCTTTTCCACTGCCGCGTAGCTCACTTCCCTGGGCAATAGCTTTCTACTCAGGTACGCGACAGGGTGTTCCCCTCCATCCTCCCCGATCTGGCTCAGAACTGCCTCCAGTCATAACATCTCTTGTATTTCCTTCCTCATCTCCCCTTTTACTGCCTCAGGGATTCTGTAGGGAGTTTGTCTGAGAGGGTTTTGTCCTGGGGTCTCTACTTAATGAGTGGCTAAGGGAGTGTACCCTGGCTCCTGGGAAAACGTCAACCCTTTCTCAGCTAGTAATTGTCGGATCTGTCCCTTTTCTGCTGGCGTTAACCGCTCCCCTAGCTGTATGGTATTGAGCAGGGTTTTAGGTTCTGAGTTGGCTAATAGGTCGGGGATGGGTAAGCTGTCAGGGTCTTCAGTGGCTGGGATACAGATGGCGGCTATATCCTCTGGTCTTTCCTGATACTCTTTTAATAAGTTTACATGAAAGGATTTCTGGATCCTTTCATCTTTGCTGCTGGCAATTACTTATGTAGTATCACAGACTTGTGCTACTACTTTGTAAGGGCCTTGCCAGGAGGTCTGGAGCTTATTCCCTTTGACAGGCCTAAGCACCAGCACCTTCTGGCCCACTTGGAACGTTCTCTGACGGGCGCCCTGATCATACCAATGTTTCTGTCGACCCTGGGCTGCATGGAGATGGTCTTGTGCCAACCGAGCTAAATGCTCCATGAGGTCCCGCATTTCCAGTACATATGGCAGGATGGGAACACCTTCATGTTCTGTCTCTCCCTCCCAGTGCTCTCGGATGAGGTCGAGGGGGCCTCGCACTCTCCGTCCATAGAGCAGCTCGAATGGGGAGAACCCTGTGGATTCCTGCGGCACCTCCCCATAAGCAAACAAGAGGTGCGGCAGGAATCGCTCCCAGTCTCTGTATTCCGCCGTAAAGGTCCACAGCAATTGCTTGAGGGTACCATTAAAGCGTTCACAGAGACCGTTAGTCTGAGGGTGGTACGGTGAACGAAGCAGGGTCTTAATACCACAGACCTTCCACAACTGTTGTTAGGTCTGCGGTAAACTGGGTCCCTCTGTCAGATAAGATTTCCTGAGGAAACCCCAGTCTGGTGAATATCCCAACGAGAGCACTGGCAACAGTGTCCGCCTGGATATTCGTCAGAGCAACGGCCTCCGGGTAGCGAGTAGCATAGTCCACTACGGTTAGAATATATTTCTTACACGAGGGACTGGGGTTATCAGAGAGGATATCAGCCGTTGATGACGTCCTTTTCCCTGCAAGCTGCTGTGTCAAAGTAAAGCTGGTATAATCCTATTCACGATATCCAGAGGGAGAGTCAGGTTTAGCTGTAAAAAGAGCAGAGTAATATTCCCAAATATCCCCTTTCAAGAACGAGACGAGGCTACGTTTGAAGGGTCAAGAAGAACTGTTTATTGGGGAACAAGTGTCTTCTTTTATAGGAAGGACATCACAGGGGGAAGGGTCAGTAAAGACAATACAGGTGACAGATAGTCTGTGAGATAATCCAATAAAGGTAATCCAGGTGACAGGTAGTCTGGGAGATAATCCAACAAAGGTAATCCAGGTGACAGGTAGTCTATGAGACAATCCAACAAAGGTAATCCAGGTGACAGGTAGTCTGGGAGATAATCCAATAAAGGCAATACAGGTGACAGGTAGTCTGGGAGATAATCCAATAAAGGCAATATAGGTGATAGGTAGACTGGGAGATAATGCAACAAAGGTAATCCAGGTGACAGGTAGTCTATGAGACAATCCAACAAAAGTAATCCAGGTGGAAGGTAGTCTGGGAGATAATCCAATAAAGGCAATCCAGGTGACAGGTAGTCTGGGAGATAATCCAATAAAGGTAATTAGCTCTCCCTATACAGTGCCTTGAGTGCCAAAGGTGTATTGTGCACAGAAAGTATATGAAAACAGTACATAAAAGTATTTTAACTCTGAGTTTTATGTCACTGGACAACATAAACTGAGGGGTACAAATAGTGATGTCCTTAAGTCCATCCAAGTAGGTAGGGTGACTCTAGGATCCGTCACAAGTATAACTACCGAACGGCCGGTTGCATTCTCTGGTAATGGCATTTCTCATACAATATCCATGCGAATAACTCCAGCTATTTTAACAGTCCAGGCATGTAGTATAGTCTTGTTACAATAACAATGATCAGTATAAGAGATCAGTGTGTGCAGTGTTATAGTCCCCGATGGGATAACAATGATCAGCATAAGAGATCAGTGTGTGCAGTGTTATAGTCTCCTATGGGATAACAATGATCAGTATAAGATCAGTGTGTGCAGTGTTATAGTCTCCTATGGGATAACAATGATCAGTATAAGAGATCAGTGTGATCAGTATTATAGTCTCCTATGGGATAATAATGATCAGTATAAGAGATCAGTGTGATCAGTGTTATAGTCTCCTATGGGATAACAATGATCAGTATAAGAGATCAGTGTGTGCAGTGTTATAGTCTCCTATGGGATAACAATGATCAGTATAAGAGATCAGTGTGATCAGTGTTATAGTCTCCTATGGGATAACAATGATCAGTATAAGAGATCAGTGTATGCAGTGTTATAGTCTCCTATTGGATAATAATGATCAGTATAAGAGATCAGTGTGATCAGTGTTATAGTCTCCTATGGGATAATAATGATCAGTATAAGAGATCAGTGTATGCAGTGTTAGTCTCCTATGGGATAACAATGATCAGTATAAGAGATCAGTGTGATCAGTGTTATAGTCTCCTATGGGATAACAATGATCAGTATAAGAGATCAGTGTGTGCAGTGTTATAGTCTCCTATGGGATAATAATTATCAGTATAAGAGATCAGTGTGTGCAGTGTTATAGTCTCCTATGGGATAACAATGATCAGTATAAGAGATCAGTGTGATCAGTGTTATAGTCTCCTATGGGATAACAATGATCAGTATAAGAGATCAGTGTATGCAGTGTTATAGTCTCCTATGGGATAATAATGATCAGTATAAGAGATCAGTGTGATCAGTGTTATAGTCTCCTATGGGATAATAATGATCAGTATAAGAGATCAGTGTATGCAGTGTTAGTCTCCTATGGGATAACAATGATCAGTATAAGAGATCAGTGTGATCAGTGTTATAGTCTCCTATGGGATAACAATGATCAGTATAAGAGATCAGTGTGTGCAGTGTTATAGTCTCCTATGGGATAATAATGATCAGTATAAGAGATCAGTGTGTGCAGTGTTATACTGATCATTATTATCCCATAGGAGACTATAACACTGCACACACTGATCTCTTATACTGATCATTATTATCCCATAGGAGACTATAACACTGCACACACTGATCTCTTATACTGATCATTGTTATCCCATAGGAGACTATAACACTGATCACACTGATCTCTTATACTGATCATTATTATCCCATAGGAGACTATAACACTGCATACACTGATCTCTTATACTGATCATTGTTATCCCATAGGAGACTATAACACTGATCACACTGATCTCTTATACTGATCATTGTTATCCCATAGGAGACTATAACACTGCACACACTGATCTCTTATACTGATCATTATTATCCCATAGGAGACTATAACACTGCACACACTGATCTCTTATACTGATCATTATTATCCCATAGGAGACTATGAGATCAGTGTGTGCAGTGTTATAGTCTCCTATATATATAAAACACTGCAAAAAACAAAAGGAAGAAAAAAGTTAACAAAGGTCATTTAACCCCTTGCCTAATAAAAGTTTGAATCACTCCCCTTTTCCCATAAAAAAACTGTAAATAAAATAAACATATGTGGTATCGCCGCGTGCGTAAATGTCCAAACTATAAAAATATATCATTAATTAAACCGATCGGTCATTGGCGTATGCGTAAAAAAAATTCTAAAGTCCAAAATAGCGTATTTTTGGTCACTTTTTATCTCATGAAAAAACGAATAAAAAGCGATCAAAAAATCCGATCAATACATAAATGGTTCCGATAAAAACTTCAGAATATGGCGCAAAAAATGAGCCCCCCATACCACCCCATACGCGGAAAAATAAAAAAGTTATAGGGGTCAGAAGATGAGAATTTTTAACATATAAATTTTCCTGCATGTAGTTATGATTTTTTTCCGAAGTACGAAAAAATCAAACCTATATAAGAAGGGGATCATTTTAATCATATGGACCTACAGAATAAAGAGAAGGTGTCATTTTTACCGAAAAATATACTACGTAGAAACGGAAGCCCCCAAAAGTTACAAAATGACATTTTTTCTTCAATTTTGTTGAACAATGAATTTTTTTTCCGTTTCGCTGTAGATTTTTTGGTAAAATGATTAATGTCACTGCAAAGTAAAATTGGTGGCGCAAAAAATAAGCCATAATATGGAATTTTATGTGCAAAATTGAAAGCGTTATGATTTTTAGGTGATGAGGAAAAAATGAAAATGCAAAAATGGAAAAACCCTGCGTCTTTAAAGTTTTTTAAAGTGTTAGAATTAGCGCAAGGGAAATTGAATGTTATTTAGAAAAGGCCCAACAAGGTTATTCCAGGTCAGAAGGATTTTGTAGAAGGAACTCGCCTCGGGGAAATTACTAACAAACTTAGAGCTCAAAGGGAAAGGAGCGATATCCTGGCATCACGAGAGAGTAATGGAGTTCTGCATACAGAACTAGGGGAGTTACAGAAAATCATCGGCACAGAGGAGCGCGCAGGAGAAGATACAGGAATAGTTACAAGAAATTCAACTACCAAAGATTAATAAGGAAAATCTGTAAAGTCTCAATAAAGGAATCACAGTGGAGGAGTTAGGGGAAGCTCTATAGTGCCGCTCAGTCACATCAGCCCCAGGGTTGGACGGCCTTCCCTATTCAATATATAGAGAGTATGAGGGGGCTCTATAACCTATCCTCTGTATGGTACTGGAGGGGGCTCTATTACCTATCCTCTGTATGGTACTGGAGGGGGCTCTATTACCTATCCTCTGTATGGTACTGGAGGAGGCTCTATTACCTATCCTCTGTATGGTACTGGAGGGGGCTCTATTACCTATCCTCTGTATGGTACTGGAGGGGGCTCTATTACCTATCCTTTGTATGGTACTGGAGGGGCTCTATTACCTATCCTCTGTATGGTACTGGAGGGGCTCTATTACCTATCCTCTGTATGGTACTGGAGGAGGCTCTATTACCTATCCTCTGTATGGTACTGGAGGGGGCTCTATTACCTATCCTCTGTATGGTACTGGAGGAGGCTCTATTACCTATCCTCTGTATGGTACTGGAGGAGGCTCTATTACCTATCCTCTGTATGGTACTGGAGGAGGCTCTATTACCTATCCTCTGTACGGTACTGGAGGAGGCTCTATTACCCATCCTCTGTATGGTACTGGAGGAGGCTCTATTACCTATCCTCTGTATGGTACTGGAGGAGGCTCTATTACCTATCCTCTGTATGGTACTGGAGGAGGCTCTATTACCTATCCTCTGTATGGTACTGGAGGAGGCTCTATTACCTATCCTCTGTATGGTACTGGAGGAGGCTCTATTACCTATCCTCTGTATGGTACTGGAGGAGGCTCTATTACCTATCCTCTGTATGGTACTGGAGGGGGCTCTATTACCTATCCTCTGTATGGTACTGGAGGAGGCTCTATTACCTATCCTCTGTATGGTACTGGAGGAGGCTCTATTACCTATCCTCTGTATGGTACTGGAGGAGGCTCTATTACCTATCCTCTGTATGGTACTGGAGGAGGCTCTATTACCTATCCTTTGTATGGTACTGGAGGAGGCTCTATTACCTATCTTCTGTATGGTACTGGAGGAGGCTCTATTACCTATCCTCTGTATGGTACTGGAGGAGGCTCTATTACCTATCCTTTGTATGGTTCTGGAGGGGGCTCTATTACCTATCTTCTGTATGGTACTGGAGGAGGCTCTATTACCTATCCTCTGTATGGTACTGGAGGGGGCTCTATTACCTATCCTCTGTATGGTACTGGAGGGGGCTCTATTACCTATCCTCTGTATGGTACTGGAGGAGGCTCTTTTACCTATCCTCTGTATGGTACTGGAGGAGGCTCTATTACCTATCCTCTGTATGGTACTATAGGAGGCTCTATTACCTATCCTCTGTATGGTACTGGAGGAGGCTCTATTACCTATCCTCTGTATGGTACTGGAGGGGACTCTATTACCTATCCTCTGTATGGTACTGGAGGAGGCTCTATTACCTATCCTCTGTATGGTACTGGAGGGGGCTCTATTACCTATCCTCTGTATGGTACTGGAGGAGGCTCTATTACCTATCCTCTGTATGGTACTGGAGGAGGCTCTATTACCTATCCTCTGTATGGTACTGGAGGAGGCTCTATTACCTATCCTCTGTACGGTACTGGAGGAGGCTCTATTACCCATCCTCTGTAAGGTACTGGAGGAGGCTCTATTACCTATCCTCTGTATGGTACTGGAGGAGGCTCTATTACCTATCCTCTGTATGGTACTGGAGGAGGCTCTATTACCTATCCTCTGTATGGTACTGGAGGGGGCTCTATTACCTATCCTCTGTATGGTACTGGAGGAGGCTCTATTACCTATCCTCTGTATGGTACTGGAGGAGGCTCTATTACCTATCCTCTGTACGGTACTGGAGGAGGCTCTATTACCCATCCTCTGTATGGTACTGGAGGAGGCTCTATTACCTATCCTCTGTATGGTACTGGAGGAGGCTCTATTACCTATCCTCTGTATGGTACTGGAGGAGGCTCTATTACCTATCCTCTGTATGGTACTGGAGGAGGCTCTATTACCTATCCTCTGTATGGTACTGGAGGGGGCTCTATTACCTATCCTCTGTATGGTACTGGAGGAGGCTCTATTACCTATCCTCTGTATGGTACTGGAGGAGGCTCTATTACCTATCCTCTGTATGGTACTGGAGGAGGCTCTATTACCTATCCTCTGTATGGTACTGGAGGAGGCTCTATTACCTATCCTTTGTATGGTACTGGAGGAGGCTCTATTACCTATCTTCTGTATGGTACTGGAGGAGGCTCTATTACCTATCCTCTGTATTGTACTGGAGGAGGCTCTATTACCTATCTTCTGTATGGTACTGGAGGAGGCTCTATTACCTATCCTCTGTATGGTACTGGAGGAGGCTCTATTACCTATCTTCTGTATGGTACTGGAGGAGGCTCTATTACCTATCCTCTGTATGGTACTGGAGGAGGCTCTATTACCTATCCTCTGTATGGTACTGGAGGGGGCTCTATTACCTATCCTCTGTATGGTACTGGAGGGGGCTCTATTACCTATCCTCTGTATGGTACTGGAGGGGGCTCTATTACCTATCCTCTGTATGGTACTGGAGGAGGCTCTATTACCTATCCTCTGTATGGTACTGGAGGGGGCTCTATTACCTATCCTCTGTATGGTACTGGAGGAGGCTCTATTACCTATCCTCTGTATGGTACTGGAGGAGGCTCTATTACCTATCCTCTGTATGGTACTGGAGGAGGCTCTATTACCTATCCTCTGTATGGTACTGGAGGAGGGCTCTATTACCTATCCTCTGTATGGTACTGGAGGGGGCTCTATTACCTATCCTCTGTATGGTACTGGAGGAGGCTCTATTACCTATCCTCTGTATGGTACTGGAGGAGGCTCTATTACCTATCCTCTGTATGGTACTGGAGGAGGCTCTATAACCTATCCTCTGTATGGTACTGGAGGGGGCTCTATTACCTATCCTCTGTATGGTACTGGAGGGGGCTCTATTACCTATCCTCTGTATGGTACTGGAGGGGGCTCTATTACCTATCCTCTGTATGGTACTGGAGGAGGCTCTATTACCTATCCTCTGTATGGTACTGGAGGGGGCTCTATTACCTATCCTTTGTATGGTACTGGAGGAGGCTCTATTACCTATCCTCTGTACTGGTACTGGAGGAGAGGCTCTATTACCTATCCTCTGTATGGTACTGGAGGGGGCTCTATTACCTATCCTCTGTATGGTACTGGAGGGGGCTCTATTACCTATCCTCTGTACGGTACTGGAGGGGGCTCTATTACCTATCCTCTGTATGGTACTGGAGGGGGCTCTATTACCATTACCTATCCTCTGTATGGTACTGGAGGGGGCTCTATTACCTATCCTCTGTATGGTACTGGAGGGGGCTCTATTACCTATCCTCTGTATGGTACTGGAGGAGGCTCTATTACCTATCCTCTGTATGGTACTGGAGGAGGCTCTATTACCTATCCTCTGTATGGTACTGGAGGAGGCTCTATTACCTATCCTCCGTATGGTACTGGAGGAGGCTCTATTACCTATCCTCTGTATGGTACTGGAGGGGCTCTATTACCAATCCTCTGGTACTGAAGGGGGCTCTATTACCTATCCTCTGTATGGTACTGGAGGAGGCTCTATTACCTATCCTCTGTATGGTACTGGAGGAGGCTCTATTACCTATCCTTTGTATGGTACTGGAGGGGGCTCTATTACCTATCCTCTGTATGGTACTGGAGGGGCTCTATTACCAATCCTCTGTATGGTACTGAAGGGGGCTCTATTACCTATCCTCTGTATGGTACTGGAGGAGGCTCTATTACCTATCCTCTGTATGGTACTGGAGGAGGCTCTATTACCTATCCTCTGTATGGTACTGGAGGAGGCTCTATTACCTATCCTCTGTATGGTACTGGAGGGGGCTCTATTACCTATCCTTTGTATGGTACTGGAGGAGGCTCTATTACCTATCCTTTGTATGGTACTGGAGGGGCTCTATTACCTATCCTCTGTACGGTACTGGAGGGGGCTCTATTACCTATCCTCTGTATGGTACTTCAGGAGGCTCTATTACCTATCCTCTGTATGGTACTGGAGGGGGCTCTATTACCTATCCTCTGTATGGTACTGGAGGAGGCTCTATTACCTATCCTCTGTATGGTACTGGAGGAGGCTCTATTACCTATCCTCTGTATGGTACTGGAGGGAGGCTCTATTACCTATCCTCTGTATGGTACTGGAGGAGGCTCTATTACCTATCCTCTGTATGGTACTGGAGGAGGCTCTATTACCTATCCTCTGTATGGTACTGGAGGAGGCTCTATTACCTATCCTCTGTATGGGAGGAGGCTCTATTACCTATCCTCTGTATGGTACTGGAGGGGGCTCTATTACCTATCCTCTGTATGGTACTGGAGGGGGCTCTATTACCTATCCTCTGTACGGTACTGGAGGGGGCTCTATTACCTATCCTCTGTATGGTACTGGAGGGGGCTCTATTACCTATCCTCTGTATGGTACTGGAGGGGCTCTATTACCTATCCTCTGTATGGTACTGGAGGGGGCTCTATTACCTATCCTCTGTATGGTACTGGAGGGGGCTCTATTACCTATCCTCTGTATGGTACTGGAGGGGGCTCTATTACCTATCCTCTGTATGGTACTGGAGGGGGCTCTATTACCTATCCTCTGTATGGTACTGGAGGAGGCTCTATTACCTATCCTCTGTATGGTACTGGAGGGGGCTCTATTACCTATCCTTTGTATGGTACTGGAGGAGGCTCTATTACCTATCCTCTGTACGGTACTGGAGGAGGCTCTATTACCTATCCTCTGTATGGTACTGGAGGGGGCTCTATTACCTATCCTCTGTATGGTACTGGAGGGGGCTCTATTACCTATCCTCTGTACGGTACTGGAGGGGGCTCTATTACCTATCCTCTGTATGGTACTGGAGGGGGCTCTATTACCTATCCTCTGTATGGTACTGGAGGGGCTCTATTACCTATCCTCTGTATGGTACTGGAGGGGGCTCTATTACCTATCCTCTGTATGGTACTGGAGGAGGCTCTATTACCTATCCTCTGTATGGTACTGGAGGAGGCTCTATTACCTATCCTCTGTATGGTACTGGAGGAGGCTCTATTACCTATCCTCCGTATGGTACTGGAGGCTCTATTACCTATCCTCTGTATGGTACTGGAGGGGCTCTATTACCAATCCTCTGTATGGTACTGAAGGGGGCTCTATTACCTATCCTCTGTATGGTACTGGAGGAGGCTCTATTACCTATCCTCTGTATGGTACTGGAGGAGGCTCTATTACCTATCCTTTGTATGGTACTGGAGTGGCTCTATTACCTATCCTCTGTATGGTACTGGAGGGGCTCTATTACCAATCCTCTGTATGGTACTGAAGGGGGCTCTATTACCTATCCTCTGTATGGTACTGGAGGAGGCTCTATTACCTATCCTCTGTATGGTACTGGAGGAGGCTCTATTACCTATCCTCTGTATGGTACTGGAGGAGGCTCTATTACCTATCCTCTGTATGGTACTGGAGGAGGCTCTATTACCTATCCTCTGTATGGTACTGGAGGGGGCTCTATTAACCTATCCTTTGTATGGTACTGGAGGAGGCTCTATTACCTATCCTTTGTATGGTACTGGAGGGGCTCTATTACCTATCCTCTGTATGGTACTGGAGGGGGCTCTATTACCTATCCTCTGTATGGTACTTCAGGAGGCTCTATTACCTATCCTCTGTATGGTACTGGAGGGGGCTCTATTACCTATCCTCTGTATGGTACTGGAGGAGGCTCTATTACCTATCCTCTGTATGGTACTGGAGGAGGCTCTATTACCTATCCTCTGTATGGTACTGGAGGGGGCTCTATTACCTATCCTCTGTATGGTACTGGAGGAGGCTCTATTACCTATCCTCTGTATGGTACTGGAGGAGGCTCTATTACCTATCCTCTGTATGGTACTGGAGGAGGCTCTATTACCTATCCTCTGTATGGTACTGGAGGAGGCTCTATTACCTATCCTTTGTATGGTACTGGAGGGGGCTCTAATACCTATCCTCTGTATGGTACTGGAGGAGGCTCTATTACCTATCCTCTGTATGGTACTGGAGGAGGCTCTATTACCTATCCTCTGTATGGTACTGGAGGAGGCTCTATTACCTATCCTCTGTATGGTACTGGAGGAGGCTCTATTACCTATCCTCTGTATGGTACTGGAGGGGGCTCTATTACCTATCCTCTGTATGGTACTGGAGGAGGCTCTATTACCTATCCTTTGTATGGTACTGGAGGGGGCTCTAATACCTATCCTTTGTATGGTACTGGAGGAGGCTCTATTACCTATCCTCTGTATGGTACTGGAGGGGCTCTATTACCTATCCTTTGTATGGTACTGGAGGGGGCTCTTTTACCTATCCTTTGTATGGTACTGGAGGAGGCTCTATTACCTATCCTCTGTATGGTACTGGAGGAGGCTCTATTACCTATCCTCTGTATGGTACTGGAGGGGGCTCTATTACCTATCCTCTGTATGGTACTGGAGGAGGCTCTATTACCTATCCTCTGTATGGTACTGGAGGAGGCTCTATTACCTATCCTCTGTATGGTACTGGAGGAGGCTCTATTACCTATCCTCTGTATGGTACTGGAGGAGGCTCTATTACCTATCCTCTGTATGGTACTGGAGGAGGCTCTATTACCTATCCTTTGTATGGTACTGGAGGGCGATCTATTACCTATCCTTTGTATGGTACTGGAGGGCGATCTATTACCTATCCTTTGTATGGTACTGGAGGGGGCTCTATTACCTATCCTTTGTATGGTACTGGAGGGGGCTCTATTACCTATCCTCTGTATGGTACTGGAGGGGGCTCTATTACCTATCCTCTGTATGGTACTGGAGGAGGCTCTATTACCTATCCTCTGTATGGTACTGGAGGAGGCTATATTACCTATCCTCTGTATGGTACTGGAGGAGGCTCTATTACCTATCCTCTGTATGGTACTGGAGGGGGGCTCTATTACCTATCCTCTGTATGGTACTGGAGGAGGCTCTATTACCTATCCTCTGTATGGTACTGGAGGAGGCTATATTACCTATCCTCTGTATGGTACTGGAGGGGGCTCTATTACTTATCCTTTGTATGGTACTGGAGGGGGCTCTATTACCTATCCTCTGTATGGTACTGGAGGGGGCTCTATTACCTATCCTCTGTATGGTACTGGAGGGGGCTCTATAACCTATCCTCTGTATGGTACTGGAGGAGGCTCTATAACCTATCCTCTGTATGGTACTGGAGGAGGCTCTATTACCTATCCTCTGTATGGTACTGGAGGAGGCTCTATTACCTATCCTCTGTATGGTACTGGAGGAGGCTCTATTACCTATCCTTTGTATGGTACTGGAGGAGGCTCTATTACCTATCCTCTGTATGGTACTGGAGGGGGCTCTATTACCTATCCTCTGTATGGTACTGGAGGAGGCTCTATTACCTATCCTCTGTATGGTACTGGAGGAGGCTCTATTACCTATCCTCTGTATGGTACTGGAGGGGGCTCTATTACCTATCCTCTGTATGGTACTGGAGGAGGCTCTATTACCTATCCTCTGTATGGTACTGGAGGAGGCTCTATTACCTATCCTCTGTATGGTACTGTAGGAGGCTCTATTACCTATCCTCTGTATGGTACTGGAGGGGGCTCTATTACCTATCCTCTGTATGGTACTGGAGGAGGCTCTATTACCTATCCTCTGTATGGTACTGGAGGAGGCTCTATTACCTATCCTCTGTATGGTACTGGAGGAGGCTCTATTACCTATCCTCTGTATGGTACTGGAGGGGGCTCTATTACCTATCCTCTGTATGGTACTGGAGGAGGCTCTATTACCTATCCTCTGTATGGTACTGGAGGAGGCTCTATTACCTATCCTTTGTATGGTACTGGAGGGGGCTCTATTACCTATCCTCTGTATGGTACTGGAGGAGGCTCTATTACCTATCCTCTGTATGGTACTGGAGGAGGCTCTATTACCTATCCTCTGTATGGTACTGGAGGAGGCTCTATTACCTATCCTCTGTATGGTACTGGAGGGGGCTCTATTACCTATCCTCTGTATGGTACTGGAGGAGGCTCTATTACCTATCCTCTGTATGGTACTGGAGGAGGCTCTATTACCTATCCTTTGTATGGTACTGGAGGAGGCTCTATTACCTATCCTCTGTATGGTACTGGAGGGGGCTCTATTACCTATCCTCTGTATGGTACTGGAGGAGGCTCTATTACCTATCCTCTGTATGGTACTGGAGGAGGCTCTATTACCTATCCTCTGTATGGTACTGGAGGGGGCTCTATTACCTATCCTCTGTATGGTACTGGAGGGGGCTCTATTACCTATCCTCTGTATGGTACTGGAGGAGGCTCTATTACCTATCCTCTGTATGGTACTGGAGGAGGCTCTATTACCTATCCTCTGTATGGTACTGGAGGAGGCTCTATTACCTATCCTCTGTATGGTACTGGAGGGGGCTCTATTACCTATCCTCTGTATGGTACTGGAGGAGGCTCTATTACCTATCCTCTGTATGGTACTGGAGGAGGCTCTATTACCTATCCTCTGTATGGTACTGGAGGGGGCTCTATTACCTATCCTCTGTATGGTACTGGAGGAGGCTCTATTACCTATCCTCTGTATGGTACTGGAGGAGGCTCTATTACCTATCCTCTGTATGGTACTGGAGGGGGCTCTATTACCTATCCTCTGTATGGTACTGGAGGGGGCTCTATTACCTATCCTTTGTATGGTACTGGAGGAGGCTCTATTACCTATCCTTTGTATGGTACTGGAGGGGCTCTATTACCTATCCTCTGTACGGTACTGGAGGGGGCTCTATTACCTATCCTCTGTACGGTACTGGAGGAGGCTCTATTACCTATCCTCTGTATGGTACTGGAGGAGGCTCTATTACCTATCCTCTGTATGGTACTGGAGGGGGCTCTATTACCTATCCTTTGTATGGTACTGGAGGAGGCTCTATTACCTATCCTCTGTATGGTACTGGAGGAGGCTCTATTACCTATCCTTTGTATGGTACTGGAGGGCGATCTATTACCTATCCTTTGTATGGTACTGGAGGAGGCTCTATTACCTATCCTCTGTATGGTACTGGAGGAGGCTCTATTACCTATCCTTTGTATGGTACTGGAGGGGCTCTATTACCTATCCTCTGTACGGTACTGGAGGGGGCTCTATTACCTATCCTCTGTACGGTACTGGAGGAGGCTCTATTACCTATCCTCTGTATGGTACTGGAGGAGGCTCTATTACCTATCCTCTGTATGGTACTGGAGGAGGCTCTATTACCTATCCTTTGTATGGTACTGGAGGGGGCTCTATTACCTATCCTCTGTATGGTACTGGAGGGGGCTCCATTACCTATCCTCTGTATGGTACTGGAGGGGGCTCTAATACCTATCCTTTGTATGGTACTGGAGGGGGCTCTAATACCTATCCTTTGTATGGTACTGGAGGAGGCTCTATTACCTATCCTCTGTATGGTACTGGAGGGGGCTCTAATACCTATCCTTTGTATGGTACTGGAGGGGGCTCTAATACCTATCCTCTGTATGGTACTGGAGGAGGCTCTATTACCTATCCTCTGTATGGTACTGGAGGGGGCTCTAATACCTATCCTTTGTATGGTACTGGAGGGGGCTCTAATACCTATCCTCTGTATGGTACTGGAGGGGGCTCTATTACCTATCCTCTGTATGGTACTGGAGGGGGCTCTAATACCTATCCTTTGTATGGTATTGGAGGGGGCTCTATTACCTATCCTCTGTATGGTACTGGAGGGGGCTCTATTACCTATCCTCTGTATGGTACTGGAGGGGGCTCTATTACCTATCCTCTGTATGGTACTGGAGGAGGCTCTATTACCTATCCTCTGTATGGTACTGGAGGGGGCTCTATTACCTATCCTCTGTATGGTACTGGAGGGGGCTCTACTACCTATCCTCTGTATGGTACTGGAGGAGGCTCTATTACCTATCCTCTGTATGGTACTGGAGGGGGCTCTATTACCTATCCTCTGTATGGTACTGGAGGAGGCTCTATTACCTATCCTCTGTATGGTACTGGAGGGGGCTCTATTACCTATCCTCTGTATGGTACTGGAGGAGGCTCTATTACCTATCCTCTGTATGGTACTGGAGGAGGCTCTATTACCTATCCTCTGTATGGTACTGGAGGAGGCTCTATTACCTATCCTCTGTATGGTACTGGAGGAGGCTCTATTACCTATCCTCTGTATGGTACTGGAGGGGGCTCTAATACCTATCCTCTGTATGGTACTGGAGGGGGCTCTAATACCTATCCTCTGTATGGTACTGGAGGGGGCTCTAATACCTATACTTTGTATGGTACTGGAGGGGGCTCGGAGAGGAGGGGAATTGCCTCCCTCCATGCTTGAAACAAAAATCGTTCTAATACCTAAAAGAGAGAAGGATAGTACGAAAATGACTCTTATCGCCCTTATTCTTTGATAAATACTGACGCAAAACTTCCATCCAGAAGACTATCGCCACTTTTGCCTGACATCCTAGGATTTGAACAAACCGGGTTTGTCCCAGGGCGTTCAATTTATAGTAACCTGTTACGATCACTGGTTAACATTCAGTTGGGTTTAGGTCCCTTCCACTCCACCCTGTCACTCGATGAAATGAAGGTGTTTGACAGGGTGGGGTGGGGGTTTCATTAGTTGGTTCTCAAAAAGTTTGGTATAGAGGGGGAGTTGGTAGAATGGATTAAATTATCATATAAGAATCCTAGGCCCAGGGTTGCAGTTAATTGTTCATTTTCACCACAATTGGTGATAGAAAGAGGGACAAGACAAGGCTGCCCGCTTTCACCCATTTCACCCGCTTTAATTTTTAGAGTCACTGGCGGCAAAATTTAAGAAAGCAGGAGGTATTAAGGGATTTGGGATTAAAGGAGCAGAAGAAAAATTCCTTATGTATGCAGACAATATACTTTTGTTCCTAGAAAACGCATATGTAGGGGTTCCAGAAGCTGTTAACGTCGTGGAGGATTTTGGGAAGGTATCCGGCCTCAAAATTAATTGGAGTAAAACATCTTTAATGCCATTGGTTCCAGGTAAGGTTAGTGGATTAACAGGGGTGACGGTGTTGACAGAAGAGGAGAACATGGATTACTTAGGAATTAAATTGTCACCTTCAATAGACTCCTTTATACCATGTAACCTTAAAACACTATTGAGTAAGTTAAAGGGAACCAATCATCAGATTTTACCCTATATAATGCTCGGCAAAGCGTTATATAGGGTAAAATCTTTATTTTCACCATTCCCGGGGAACGCTCCTGCCCCCAGGGAGGGTGAAGATATGAAGTTATAAACTAGTCACCGCCGCCGTAAGTAGTCACCTGGGCGGGGCTCTTCTCACCTACTCCCGTTCTTCGGCCAGCAGCGACGCCCCCTCCGCTTGATTGATGGGCCGCGTCATCGCTCTGCTCCGTCTGTTCAGTGAGCGGAACAATGACGTGGCCCATCAATCAAGCGGAGGGGGCGTCGCTGCCGGCCGAAGAACGGGAGTAGGTGAGAAGAGCTCCCCGCCCAGGTGACTACTTACGGCGGCGGCGGTGGTGACTAGTTTATAACTTCATATCTTCACCATCCCCCGCAGGAGTGTCCCCTGGGGATGGTGAGGACAACAATTTTACCCTATATAACGCTTTGCCAAGCATTATATAGGGTAAAATCTGATGATTGGTTCCCTTTAAGGAAAAAAGTGGATGCTTGGGTGAAACTGGTCTCTCAATGGCAGATAGGACTAATTAAAATGGTGGTGCTTCCCCAGGTTTTATATACTATAGGGGCTGCCCCATGTTGGATTCCTGGGAAGTGGTTCCGGGGATTGGAAGCTTTGATGGGTAGACTTATGTGGGGAGAGGACGGGTTCGTATGAAATACTCAAGGTGGGTACAGTTAGAAGGAGAAGGTGGGGGGTGGTTTACCGGATTTTATGTTGTATTTTTTGGCTAGAAACCTTCAGAACATTAGACAGGGATGGAGTGAAGCACTTTGGGGGGAGTTATTTAACTATTATAGAGATCACTATGAGAATTTTTGGAAATTTGTGGAAGGGGGGCTTCCAGTTAAGAAAGAATTGGGTCACATTTCACTGATAGGGTTATTTAGGAGAACTTGGCAGGAAGTTAAAAAGAGAAGTAAAATAGAGGGTAGTATAAGAAACACAGTGTTATGGGATAATATAGAACTGGAACAATTTAACAAAGGGTTGGGGTGTGATTTTTTGGAGGGGGAATAAATATGTGGCACAGAGATCCAAAATGGAGAGATCCAAAAATGTGAAATATTACAGAGGGAGTTTGGTTTAAGGAATGAACACACATTTTGGTATATACAACTATGTGAAGCACAGGATATATACACATAGTGTGATTGATTATAAAGAAGAGGTGGGAGGCCGTTCTTGGCCCAATCTCTAGGGAAGCATGGGATGGCATACTGAGGAATGTTAAAAAGTGTTCCATTAATAAAAGGCATCAAATGATGTAATTGAGGAAAATCTATCATTTATATTATTCACAGGTATATTTAAAAAACATAGGTTGTTGGAGGCAGACTGCCCTAAGTGTGGTATCGCTGATGCAGACTTAAAGGGGTACTCCGGTAAAAAAACCTTTTTTTTTTTTTTTTTTTTTTAAATCAACTGGTGCCAAAAAGTTTAACAGATTTGTAAATGACTTCTATTAAAAAATCTTAATCCTTCCTGTACTTATTAGCTGCTGAATACTACAGCTGAAATTCTTTTCTCTTTGAAACACAGAGCTCTCTGCTGACATCACGAGCACAGTGCTCTCTGCTGACATCATGACCACAGTGCTCTCTGCTGACATCTCTGTCCATTTTAGGAACTGTGCAGAGCAGCATATGTTTTCTATGGGGATTTCCTTTTACTCTGGACAGTTCCTAAAATGGACAGAGATGTCAGCAGAGAGCACTGTGCTCGTGATGTCAGCAGAGAGCACTGTGGTCAGAGGCGGCTCTAGACTTTTTGAGGCCTTAGGCAAAAATAAATCTGAGGCCCCCCAAGTACAATAAAAAGAAGAAGAAAAAAAAAGTAAGCAGGCGATATTAAAATTGCACTGTATAACTGTATAAATTGCACAAAAAAAAATAAAGAAATGTTTTCAAATTCCAATATCTATTTATCAGTGTGAATGTAGTTTAAAGTGCTGCTTTATACAGCAACTCACATGTGACGTCTTCTCTGATCAGCGTCGTTCTTCTGGTCCGGACCGTACTGACCATTTCTTCCAGCCACAACTCTTCACCGTTAAACCTGCAAAACAAATCTATTAGGCTCCACACTTAACCAGCATTTTACAAGTGAAGAGGAATACAGGGGCGTATAGGTGTAAAGGGGTAACAGAGGGCTGTACATGGGAGACAGGTGTGTAGAGGAGTATACAGGGGAGACCGAGGGCTGTACATGGGAGACAGGTGTGTAGAGGAGTATACGGGGGAGACCGAGGGCTGTACTTTGGAGACAGGTGTGTAGAGGAGTATACGGGGGAGACCGAGGGCTGTACATGGGAGACAGGTGTGTAGAGGAGTATACGGGGGAGACCGAGGGCTGTACATGGGAGACAGGTGTGTAGAGGAGTATACGGGGGAGACCGAGGGCTGTACATGGGAGACAGGTGTGTAGAGGAGTATACGGGGGAGACCGAGGGCTGTACATGGGAGACAGGTGTGTAGAGGAGTATACGGGGGAGACCGAGGGCTGTACATGGGAGACAGGTGTGTAGAGGAGTATACGGGGGTGACAGAGGGGGTGTACATGGGAAACAGGTGTGTAGAGGAGTATACAGGGGTGACAGAGGGGGTGTACATGGGAGACAGGTGTGTAGAGGAGTATACAGGGGTGACAGAGGGGGTGTACATGGGAGACAGGTGTGTAGAGGAGTATAATGGGGTGACAGAGGGGGTGTACATGGGAGACAGGTGTGTAGAGGAGTATACAGGGGTGACAGAGGGGGTGTACATGGGAGACAGGTGTGTAGAGGAGTATAAAGGGGTGACAGAGGGCTGTACATGGGAGACAGGTGTGTAGAGGAGTATAAAGGGGTGACAGAGGGCTGTACATGGGAGACAGGTGTGTAGAGGAGTATACAGGGGAGACCGAGGGCTGTACATGGGAGACAGGTGTGTAGAGGAGTATAAAGGGGTGACAGAGGGCTGTACATGGGAGACAGGTGTGTAGAGGAGTATACAGGGGTGACAGAGGGCTGTACATGGGAGACAGGTGTGTAGAGGAGTATACAGGGGTGACAGAGGGGGTGTACATGGGAGACAGGTGTGTAGAGGAGTATACGGGGGAGACCGAGGGCTGTACATGGGAGACAGGTGTGTAGAGGAGTATACAGGGGTGACAGAGGGCTGTAAATGGGAGACAGGTGTGTAGAGGAGAATACAGGGGAGACAGGGGTATAGGGGGTGATAGAGGGGTTTACAGTAGTGGCAGCGGGGTGTACATGGGTGAGAGGGGTGTAGAGGAGTGTACATGGGTGACAGAGGGGAGTAGAGGGGTGTACATGGGTGACAGAGGTGTAGAGGAGTGTACATGAGTGACAGAGAGGGGTGTAGAGGAGTGTACATGAGTGGCAGAGGGGAGTAGAGGAGTGTACATGCGTGAGAGGGGTGTACATGGGTGACGGGGTGTAGAGGGGTCTACATGGGTGACAGAGGGGTGTAGAGGAGTGTACATGGGTGACAGGGGTATAGAGAAGTGTACATGGGTGACAGAGGGGTGTAGAGGAGTGTACATGGGTGACAGAGGGGTGTAGAGGAGTGTACATGGGTGACAGAGGGGTGTAGAGGAGTGTACATGGGTGACAGAGGGGTGTAGAGGAGTGTACATGGGTGTAGAGGAGTGTACATGGGTGACAGGGGGTGTAGAGGGGGTCTACATGGGTGACAGAGGGGTATAGAGAAGTGTACATGGGTGACAGGTGTAGAGGAGTGTACATGGGTGACAGAGGGGGTGTAGAGGAGTGTACATGAGTGGCAGAGGGGTGTAGAGGAGTGTACATGGGTGGCAGAGGGGTGTAGAGGAGTGTACATGGGTGACAGGGGTATAGAGAAGTGTAGATGGGTGACAGAGGGGAGTAGAGGAGTGTACATGGGTGACAGAGGGTGTACAGGAGTGTACATGGGTGACAGAGGGGTGTACAGGAGTGTACATGGGTGACAGAGGGGTGTAAAGGAGTGTACATGGGTGACAGGGGTGTACAGGAGTGTACATGGGTGACAGAGGGTTGTACAGGAGTGTACATGGGTGACAGAGGGGAGTAGAGGAGTGTACATGGGTGACAGAGGGGTGTAGGGGAGTGTACATGGGTGACAGAGGGATGTAGGGGAGTGTACATAGGTGACAGAGGGGTGTAGGGCAGTGTACATGGGTGATAGAGGGGTGTAGAGGAGTGTACATGGGTGACAGAGGGGTGTAGAGGAGTGTACATAGGTGACAGAGGGGTGTAGAGGAGTGTACATGGGTGACAGAGGAGTGTACATGGGTGACAGAGGGGTGTAGGGCAGTGTACATGGGTGATAGAGGGGTGTAGAGGAGTGTACATGGGTGACAGAGGGGTGTAGAGGAGTGTACATGGGTGACAGAGGGGAGTAGAGGAGTGTACATGGGTGACAGGGGTGTAGAGGAGTGTACATGGGTGACAGAGGGGAGTAGAGGAGTGTACATGGGTGACAGAGGGGTGTAGAGGAGTGTACATGGGTGACAGAGGGGTGTAGAGGAGTGTACATGGGTGACAGAGGGGTGTAGAGGAGTGTACATGGGTAACAGAGGGGTGTAGAGGAGTGTACATGGGTGACAGAGGGGTGTAGAGGAGTGTACATGGGTGACAGAGGGGTGTAGAGGAGTGTACATGGGTGACAGAGGGGTGTAGAGGAGTGTACATGGGTGACAGAGGGGGTGTAGAGGAGTGTACATGGGTGACAGGGGGTGTAGAGGAGTGTACATGGGTGACAGAGGGGTGTAGAGGAGTGTACATGGGTGACAGAGGGGTGTAGAGGAGTGTACATGGGTGACAGAGGGGTGTAGAGGAGTGTACATGGGTGACAGAGGGGAGTAGAGGGGTGTACATGGGTGACAGAGGGGTGTGGAGGAGTGTACATGGGTGATAGAGGGGTGTAGAGGAGTGTACATGGGTGACAGAGGGGTGTAGAGGAGTGTACATGGGTGACAGAGGGGAGTAGAGGAGTGTACATGGGTGACAGAGGGGAGTAGAGGAGTGTACATGGGTGACAGAGGGGAGTAGAGGAGTGTACATGGGTGACAGAGGGGTGTAGAGGAGTGTACATGGGTGACAGAGGGGTGTAGAGGAGTGTACATGGGTGACAGAGGGGAGTAGAGGAGTGTACATGGGTGACAGAGGGGAGTAGAGGAGTGTACATGGGTGACAGAGGGGTGTAGAGGAGTGTACAGAGGGGTGTAGAGGAGTGTACATGGGTGACAGAGGGGAGTAGAGGAGTGTACATGGGTGACAGAGCGGAGTAGAGGAGTGTACATGGGTGACAGAGGGGTGTAGAGGAGTGTACATGGGTGACACGGGGATGGACAAGGGTGACAAGTGGTTAAAAGAGGGGTGGACTGGAGTGACAGAGGGGTGAATGGGGGGGGGGGTGGACATAGGTGACAGGTGTAGACTGGGGGGTGGTCAGAGGGGTGGACAGGGGTGGCCAAGGTGGACATGGATGACAGGAGGATGGACACGGGTGATATGAGGGCAAACAGGGATGACAGGAGGGTGGACAAGGATGACAAGGGGGATAAAAGAGGGGTGAATAGGGGGGTGGACATGGGTGACAGGGATGGACAGGGGGAATGGGGATGGACATGGGTGGGGAAGGGGGGGATGGATAGGGTACAGTACCTTAAGCAGGCCATTTTTCTTCCCCGTTTTACCCCTCTCCGGCAGGGCAATCATTCACTGGGCCACAGGGGGGAGGATGAAGCTATGGGATGCCGGGGGACGTAGGGGTACGCTGAGGCCTAGAACAGCAGCCCCTGATCATCAGCATTCATATTTAGGGGGGGCACATGGGGGGGGATCAGTGACAAAAGTGGGAGGGGGGGCAATTTTAAAATGTATATACACACACACACCGTGCAGAACATGTTTCATAAAAAAAAAACTTTACTCTCATATCCACCATATCCACATACACAGCCCCCATATACACAGCCCCCATATACACATACACAGCCCCCCTATACACATACACAGCCCCCATATCCACACATACACAGCCCTCCATATACACATACACAGCCCTCCATATACACATACATAGCCCCCATATACACATACATAGCCCCCATATACACATACACAGCCCCCATATACACAGCCCCCATATACACATATACAGCCCCCATATACACATACACAGCCCCCATATACACAGCCCCCATATACACATACACAGCCCCCATATACACATACACAGCCCCCATATACACAGCCCCCATATACACATACACAGCCCCCATATCCACACATACACAGCCCCCATATCCACACATACACAGCCCTCCATATACACATACACAGCCCCCATATCCACACATACACAGCCCCCATATCCACACATACACAGCCCTCCATATACACATACACAGCCCCCATATACACAGCCCCCATATACACATACACAGCCCCCCTATACACATACACAGCCCCCATATACACAGCCCCCATATACACATACACAGCCCCCCTATACACATACACAGCCCCCATATCCACACATACACAGCCCTCCATATACACATACACAGCCCTCCATATACACATACATAGCCCCCATATACACATACATAGCCCCCATATACACATACACAGCCCCCATATACACAGCCCCCATATACACATATACAGCCCCCATATACACATACACAGCCCCCATATACACATACACAGCCCCCATATACACAGCCCCCATATACACATACACAGCCCCCATATACACATACACAGCCCCCATATACACAGCCCCCATATACACATACACAGCCCCCATATCCACACATACACAGCCCCCATATCCACACATACACAGCCCTCCATATACACATACACAGCCCCCATATCCACACATACACAGCCCCCATATCCACACATACACAGCCCTCCATATACACATACACAGCCCCCATATACACATACACAGCCCACCATACACACATACATAGCCCCCATATACACATACACAGCCCCCATATACACATACACAGCCCCCATATACACATACACAGCCCCCATATACACAGCCCCCATATACACATACACAGCCCCCATATACACATACACAGCCCCCATATACACATACACAGCCCCCATATACACAGCCCCCATATACACATACACAGCCCCCATATACACAGCCCCCATATACACATACACAGCCCCCATATACACAGCCCCCATATACACATACACAGCCCCCATATACACAGCCCCCATATACACATACACAGCCCCCATATACACATACACAGCCCCCATATACACATACACAGCCCCCATATACACAGCCCCCATATACACATATACAGCCCCCATATACACAGCCCCCACATACACATACACAGCCCCCATATACACATACACAGCCCCCATATACACAGCCCCCATATACACATACACAGCCCCCATATACACATACACAGCCCCCATATACACAGCCCCCGTATACACATACACAGCCCCCATATACACATACACAGCCCCCATATACACAGCCCCCATATACACATACTCAGCCCCCATATACACATACACAACCCCCATATACACAGCCCCCGTATACACATACACAGCCCCCATATACACAGCCCCCATATACACATACACAGCCCCCATATACACATAAACAGCCCCCGTATACACATAAACAGCCCCATATACACATACACAGACCCCATATACACATACACAGACCCCATATACACATACACAGCCCCCATATACACAGCCCCCATATACATATGCACAGCCCCCATATACACAGCCCCCATATACACAGCCCCCATATACACATACACAGCCCCCATATACACATACACAGCCCCCATATACACATACACAGCCCCCGTATACACATACACAGCCCCCGTATACACATAAACAGCCCCCGTATACACATAAACAGCCCCATATACACATACACAGACCCCATATACACAGCCCCCATATACACATACACAGCCCCCGTATACACATACACAGCCCCCATATACACATACACAGCCCCCATATACACATACACAGCCCCCATATACACAGCCCCCGTATACACATACACAGCCCCCATATACACATACACAGCCCCCATATACACAGCCCCCATATACACATACTCAGCCCCCATATACACATACACAGCCCCCATATACACAGCCCCCATATACACATACACAACCCCCATATACACAGCCCCCGTATACACATACACAGCCCCCATATACACAGCCCCCATATACACATACACAGCCCCCATATACACAAACACAGCCCCCATATACACATACACAGCCCCCGTATACACATACACAGCCCCCATATACACATACACAGCCCCCATATACACATACACAGCCCACCATACACACATACATAGCCCCCATATACACATACACAGCCCCCATATACACATACACAGCCCCCATATACACATACACAGCCCCCATATACACATACACAGCCCCCATATACACATACACAGCCCCCATATACACATACACAGCCCCCATATACACATACACAGCCCCCATATACACAGCCCCCATATACACATACACAGCCCCCATATACACAGCCCCCATATACACATACACAGCCCCCATATACACAGCCCCCATATACACATACACAGCCCCCATATACACAGCCCCCATATACACATACACAGCCCCCATATACACATACACAGCCCCCATATACACATACACAGCCCCCATATACACAGCCCCCATATACACATATACAGCCCCCATATACACAGCCCCCACATACACATACACAGCCCCCATATACACATACACAGCCCCCATATACACAGCCCCCATATACACATACACAGCCCCCATATACACATACACAGCCCCCATATACACAGCCCCCGTATACACATACACAGCCCCCATATACACATACACAGCCCCCATATACACAGCCCCCATATACACATACTCAGCCCCCATATACACATACACAACCCCCATATACACAGCCCCCGTATACACATACACAGCCCCCATATACACATACACAGCCCCCATATACACAAACAGCCCCCGTATACACATAAACAGCCCCATATACACATACACAGACCCCATATACACATACACAGACCCCATATACACATACACAGCCCCCATATACACAGCCCCCATATACATATGCACAGCCCCCATATACACAGCCCCCATATACACATACACAGCCCCCATATACACATACACAGCCCCCATATACACAGCCCCCATATACACATACACAGCCCCCATATACACAGCCCCCATATACACATACACAGCCCCCGTATACACATACACAGCCCCCATATACACATACACAGCCCCCATATACACATACACAGCCCCCATATACACAGCCCCCGTATACACATACACAGCCCCCATATACACATACACAGCCCCCATATACACAGCCCCCATATACACATACACAGCCCCCATATACACAGCCCCCATATACACATACACAGCCCCCGTATACACATACACAGCCCCCGTATACACATAAACAGCCCCCGTATACACATAAACAGCCCCATATACACATACACAGACCCCATATACACAGCCCCCATATACACATACACAGCCCCCGTATACACATACACAGCCCCCATATACACATACACAGCCCCCATATACACATACACAGCCCCCATATACACAGCCCCCGTATACACATACACAGCCCCCATATACACATACACAGCCCCCATATACACAGCCCCCATATACACATACTCAGCCCCCATATACACATACACAGCCCCCATATACACAGCCCCCATATACACATACACAACCCCCATATACACAGCCCCCGTATACACATACACAGCCCCCATATACACATACACAGCCCCCATATACACAGCCCCCATATACACATACACAGCCCCCGTATACACATACACAGCCCCCATATACACATACACAGCCCCCATATACACATACACAGCCCCCATATACACAGCCCCCGTATACACATACACAGCCCCCATATACACATACACAGCCCCCATATACACATACACAGCCCCCATATACACATACACAGCCCCCGTATACACATACACAGCCCCCGTATACACATAAACAGCCCCCGTATACACATAAACAGCCCCATATACACATACACAGACCCCATATACACAGCCCCCATATACACATACACAGCCCCCGTATACACATACACAGCCCCCATATACACATACACAGCCCCCATATACACATACACAGCCCCCATATACACAGCCCCCGTATACACATACACAGCCCCCATATACACATACACAGCCCCCATATACACAGCCCCCATATACACATACTCAGCCCCCATATACACATACACAGCCCCCATATACACAGCCCCCATATACACATACACAACCCCCATATACACAGCCCCCGTATACACATACACAGCCCCCATATACACATACACAGCCCCCATATACACAGCCCCCATATACACATACACAGCCCCCATATACACAAACACAGCCCCCATATACACATACACAGCCCCCGTATACACATACACAGCCCCCGTATACACATAAACAGCCCCCGTATACTCATACACAGCCCCCATATACACATACACAGCCCCCCTATACACATACACAGCCCCCGTATACACATACACAGCCCCCATATACACAGCCCCCATATACACATACACAGCCCCCTTATACACATACACAGCCCCCATATACACATACACAGCCCCCATATACACATACACAGCCCCCATTTACACATACACAGCCCCCCTATACACATACACAGCCCCCGTATACACATAAACAGCCCCCGTATACACATAAACAGCCCCATATACACATACACAGACCCCATATACACAGCCCCCGTATACACATACACAGCCCCCGTATACACATACACAGCCCCCGTATACACATACACAGACCCCGTATACACATACACAGCCCCCATATACACAGCCCCCATATAGACATACACAGCCCCCATATACACATACACAGCCCCCATATACACATACACAGCCCTCCATACACAGCCCCCGTATACACATACACAGCCCCCGTATACACATACACAGCCCCCGTATACACATAAACAGCCCCATATACACATACACAGACCCCATATACACATACACAGACCCCATATACACATACACAGCCCCCATATACACAGCCCCCATATACACATGCACAGCCCCCATATACACAGCCCCCATATACACAGCCCCCATATACACATACACAGCCCCCATATACACATACACAGCCCCCATATACACATAAACAGCCCCCATATACACATAAACAGCCCCCGTATACACATACATAGACCCCATATACACAGCCCCCGTATACACATACACAGCCCCCGTATACACATACACAGCCCCCGTATACACATACACAGCCCCCATATACACATACACAGACCCCATATACACATACACAGACCCCATATGCACATACACAGCCCCCGTATACACATACACAGCCCCCATATACACATACACAGCCCCCATATACACATACACAGCCCCCATATACACATACACAGCCCCCATGTACACATACACAGCCCCCATGTACACATACACAGCCCCCATGTACACATACACAGCCCCCATATACACATACACAGCCCCCATATACACAGCCCCCATACACATACACAGCCCCCATATACACATACACAGCCCCCATATACACATACACAGCCCCCATATACACAGCCCTCATATACACATACACAGCCCCCATATACACAGCCCCAATATACACATACACAGCCCCCATATACACATACACAGCCCCCATATACACATACACAGCCCCATATACACAGCCCCCATATACACATACACAGCCCCCATATACACATACACAGCCCCCATATACACATACACAGCCCCCATATACACAGCCCCCATATACACATACAGAGCCCCCATATACACAGCCCCCATATACACATACACAGCCCTCCATATACACATACACAGCCCCCATATACACATACACAGCCCCCATATACACATACACAGCCTACACATACACAGCCCCTATATACACATACACAGCCCTCCATATACACATACACAGCCCTCCATATACACATACACAGCCCTCCATTTACACATACACAGCCCCCATATACACATACACAGCCTACACATACACAGCCCCCATATACACATACACAGCCCCCATATACACATACACAGCCCCCATATACACATACACAGCCCTCCATATACACATACACAGCCCTCCATATACACATACACAGCCCTCCATATACACATACACAGCCCTCCATATACACATACACAGCCCTCCATATACACATACACAGCCCCCATATCCACACATACACAGCCCTCCATACACACATACACAGCCCTCCATACACACATACAGCCCCTATATCTAAACATACACAGCCCCCATATACACATACACAGTCCTCCATATACACATACACAGCCCCCATATACACATACACAGCCTACACATACACAGCCCCCATATACACATACACAGCCCCCATATACACATACACAGCCCTCCATATACACATACACAGCCCTCCATATACACATACACAGCCCTCCATATACACATACACAGCCCTCCATATACACATACACAGCCCTCCATATACACATACACAGCCCCCATATCCACACATACACAGCCCCTATATCCACACATACACAGCCCTCCATACACACATACAGCCCCTATATCTAAACATACACAGCCCCCATATACACATACACAGTCCTCCATATACACATACACAGCCCCCGTATCCACACATACACAGCCCCCATATACACAGCCCCCATATACACATACACAGCCCCCATATACACAGCCCCCATATACACATACACAGCCCCCTTATACACATACACAGCCCCCATTTACACATACACAGCCCCCTTATACACATACACATGACTAGGGGATCTGCTACTTGCTCTGTGACCCCGTACCACCCTGCCACCCCCATCAATAACCACATTACAACACTTATTTGGTGGAAAAGGCCACAGCGGCCACATTTAATAAATAACCATAATAAAATAAAATAAATATATACTTTAACTTTACAATAACACAGAAACAGTCGGGTAAACATTACCCATTAACATTATAACATTTTCAAATCATAGTGCATAACAGTGTAAACAGTTTTCATTTCCTACCCCAAAGGTAAGGGGACCTGAAGGCAACCTGAGTTATTCCCCGGGCTCCTACTTTGCCCTTGGCCGTAAATCAACGACCCAAGGACACCCCCTTCAGAGCCCCCCGTTTTTCCACCTCAACCGCTGAGGTGTCACCAGTGACTGGGGCACCGCCCCCAGCCCTACCCCACCATTCTGTTCACACCTCACTCCAATTCTCCATCAAGTGCCTCCAGGTCCCCCTCCCCCACTACCTGCCACGACGGCCTTGTGTGACTCCTCACTCACGGCCGACCACCCACAACCCGACTGCTCTCACCACCACCTCCCTAATTTCCAGAACCCACAAATCCATCCCCAAGGGGTTCAGATGGACCCCGTCAGCGTCCATAAAATCCCAGGAAGGAGTCTCCAACTCCCGGTGGCGCACAACCATGCCCCCATTCCGCGCCATGAAACGACCCACCACCCGATTAACCTTGGCCCTCGCCTTATTCAGTCGGACGACCGAACGCGCCTCCCTCCACTTGAACCGTGCCACAATGTCCGACCAGACCACCACGATCCCGGGGAAGGACGACCAGATCCTCAGCATGTCCAATTTAATATCCCTCATCAAGGCTCTGGCCGTCCGACCCCCAAGATCATTGCCGCCCAGGTGGTCTACCAACACGTTGGGGGGCCTGTCCAGCGCCGCGTACATTTGCAAGAGGGGAAGCAGTCCCACCCACTGCAAACCCCCCCGACCAATCCACCGCACCTGCGCCTGTTCCCTGTCCGGACCCAACTGCCTCCCAGCCGGGCGAACATCAGCGCGCGAGGCCCCACGCCTCACGTACGAATGTCCCACGATCCAGACCAAGCACGGCTGACCCCCTGTAAGACATAAACACGAAAACAACCCATCACTATTCCTGCCTTACTCCACCCACATATATTGTCCATAAAACAAAATAAACACCCACAAAAAGACACGCCCACCCCCTTACAACATCTGCGGGCGCACATATAACCGGAACCGGTCAGATTCCCACCTACCAATCCTCCGTATCGCCTCAGGCCCCAAACCCCACCGGGACGCCTCCGTAGCCTCTCCTATCCGAAAGGAGTGCGAGCTGAACCCACCCGCATCCTTCCCCAGCTTTTCCAGGCAAAAACGAAAAACCCGCACAAATTGGTACCGGGACAAAAATTCCCCGTTCGCATGAACCAGCAGAGGGCCCCCCATCACAGTCCGAACCCCCAAGTACTCCCGAAAACAATGCACCGGACACATGCCCCCACCACCCAACGCCGCCAATCGCACTGCAAATCCTTTCCCCAGCTGGTCCGTTTTGGACCTGCGCACTTTACACATTAAAACAGAACCTTCCAAGCAAACATCCCCAAACAACAAACCTCCCACCTGAACCTTACTAGGCGCGACCAACTCCGAAACCCGGAACGCCCCAAAAAACGCCAGCGAGAAAGCCAGCCGAAACAGCAACACCTCAAAACCAGACGAACACACCGTCCCCAAGACCACCCCTATATCCGCCAGCAGCTGGAAAGAAACGGGCCGCCGAGCATCACGCTGCACCACCCCTCTCCGAAAACCCCTGGCAGCCAAACGCACCCTAAACGATTTAGTAACATCAGACAACCCTTGACACCTAAACCAAAACCTCAGAGCCGCCATCCGGCGGCTCAGCCCCGACGGGGACACTCCATCCCCAAACAATCTCCCAATGTAAAACAAAACTGCCACTTCCCAATCCCCATCATTCAAAACCCCCAACTCCGCCACCAAAAGCTCCCATTCCCGCCAACACTTACTATACCCCGCCCAGGTGCTATCACAGACCGACCGACGAATCAAGGCAAAGGCCGTTCTCAAACCACTTGCCATAACTCCTCCGGACAGGGGATCCCCTGCGACTCCGCCTCCGGCGCCAGCTCCCGAAACCTGTCCCACTGAAAACGAGAGAGAGAGTCAGCAATCTCATTACAGATCCCCGGGACATGCATAGCCACAAACTGCGCGTTCAACAATAAACAGCTTAACACCAAACGCCTTAACAGCCTCACCACCGGAGGCGATCTCGCCGTTTGTGCGTTCACTGCCTGCACCACTCCCAGGTTGTCACACCGGAAACAGATCTTCCGATTGTGCAACTGCTCCCCCCAAATCTCCACCGCCACTACAATCGGAAAAAGTTCCAATAGCGCCAAGTTGCGCACCAAGCCGCCCTCCCGCCATGCCATCGGCCATTCCCCCGTGCACCACTGACCCTGGAAATAAGCGCCGAAGCCACAGCTACCCGACGCGTCCGTGAACAGCTCCATGTCCCAGTTGGACACTTGCTGTTCCATGATAATCGACCGCCCGTTATACCTGTCCAAGAATTCCAGCCAAATCCCCAAATCCGCCCGCAAGTCCGCGGACAACCGCACAAAGTGATTCGGCCGTCACACACCTGCCGTAGCACCCGCTAAACGCCTACAAAAACCCGCCCCATGGGCATAATACGGCACGCAAAATTGAGGCGGCCTAACAACGACTGCAAGTCCCTCAACTTAATCTTCCGAGTCAGCAACGCCCCCTCAATCGCCCCCCTCAAATCCTGAAGCTTGTCATCCGGCAGCCTACACTCAAAGGCCACCGTGTCAATGACAATGCCCAGGAATTTTTACGCCGTGGACGGCCCCTCCGTCTTGTCGGGTGCCAAAGGCACCCCGAAGCAGGCCGCCACCCTCTCCATCGTCTGCAGCAAAATCGCACAGGTCGCCCTACCAGCCTGACCTACGAATAAAAAATCGTCGAGGTAATGTAGCACCGAAGGCACTTGAGCCTCCGACCGCACTACCCATTCTAAAAACGTGCTAAAAAACTCAAAAAACGAACAAGAAATAGAACAGCCCATGGGAAGGCAACGATCCACAAAAAATGTCCCTCCCAACAACACCCCAACCACTCAAAACTGTCCAGATGGACCGGAAGGAGCCGAAATGCAGCCTCAATATCCGTTTTTGCCAACAGCGCACCCCTGCCGTACCGCCGCACCCACTCAACTGCCGCATCAAAGGACGTGTATGACACCGCACATAGCGCCGGGTCGATACCGTCATTTACCGACTCCCCTTCAGGAAAGGAGAGGTGGTGGATGAGCCGGAACTTATTCGGCTCCTTCTTGGGAACTACCCCCAGCGGAGAAATCCTCAAATTCGGCAGTGGCGGGGCCGCAAACGGCCCCACCATCCTACCCAGCTCCACTTCCTTAAACAACTTGGCCGACACCACGTCAGGATGACCCAATGCCGACGTCAAGTTGCGCACCACCCCCAAGTCCCTAACCGGCGAACACGGAATACGAAAACCCTCCGAAAACCCCTCCTTCAGCAACTCCGCCACCCGCCTATTTGGGTACGCCTCTAGAAAAGGAAGCATCCTTTCCACCCTCACCGGCGTGACCCCCCTTTGCCTCAACATCTCCACCCTTACCCTTCCCTTTTCGAAAGCACCGCGACAGACCATGGGCACCTCCGCAACCGGAGCACTCATGACGGAATCTGCACGTCTCCCCAAACTTACACTGGCCCTCATTAAATTGCCAGCAACACCCTTTTGCCGCACCGGCCGGCCGACCAGACCCGGCCCCAGACCCGCCGGCCCCCTCCCGAAAGGACTGCTGTCCCCCTGGAGCGCGAGGCGCCGCCATGAGTTTCATACACAAGCTGATATCCTTGTGGTCCCACCGCAGCGAGGGGCGCACCGCAGCCAAGCGGTGCCCCCATATGTCCTATAGGCTTCCCCTACCGAATCGAGATAGCAAAAAAGGCCGGAACAATTATCCGGCGCTTTTTCGCCAATAACGCTCGCCAAGATGGCAAACGCCTGTAACCAATTATTAAACGTCCGAGGTATCAGCCGATACCGTCGGCGTTCCTCCTCCTCCTTCTTCGACTCGTCAGGTTTCACCCTATCCAGGTTGAACTTCTCCAACGGGAGCAGCGAAAAAATTTCAACATACTCCCCTTTCCAGATCCGCTCCCGAACCTCCGCCTTCAAATGCGCACCCAGGGGCCCCTCAAAACAGACGTAGACCTCCCCTTTCGCCGAATCCGCCAAACGCACTTCATCCACAACTTTATCCCCCGCCTTCCCAGCCGCCGCACCAGGGACCGTCTGCCCACTGTCTCCACTCACAACCGCGACCGAAGCAGACCCCCCTTCGGCCACCCCTGAACCGCCGCTCGCCCAGACTGCCGCCGGTGACCCCACCCCAGGAGCAGCCCTATCCTGCAACAGATCCCCGACATCCCGCAGTAAAGAAGACAAACCCTCCCACAAACCCCCCCCAACCCCAGACCCCGAAGCAGTGTTCCACTCACCCAACCTCTCTGGGGCGGACGGCCCAGCGGTCGCCGCTCCTCCTTGACCTCGACGTGTCACACCTCCTTCGGATCTCACCCCAGTCAGCACTTGACCCGCCGCACTGCCGACCCGGGCGGCCGCTGGCGGCACCACCACACTGGCCACCGCAGGTCGCAGGTCATCACTTTCATCCCCGGCGACATCCTCCGCAGCTGAGACAGGAGAGGCTCCGCCTCCATCCCTCTCGTCCCCGGATACCTCCTCACTAGCACGTGCAGCCCTGGGGGCGGAGCTAACCTCCCGCTCCCCCCGTGCCTCCCGACCGGTAGCCGGACGTCGTCTGGGAGACGGATCCTGCCGGCGCCTCACCCCTTCAGGCGCCGCAGTGTGTCCAGTGGTCCGTCCGCAGGCTCTCCCGACCCCCTCAGCTTCCAGCCCCGCGCCCCGCCGGGCCGCTGGTGACACACTTCCGTCCACTTCCGACCGCCGGGCCCTCCCAGTGCTCGGAGCCTCAGCACTGGGACCAGCCGTCAATAGCTCTGCCTCTCCCCTCCTGCTGCGTCTTCTTGCAGAGCGCTCCTGTTCTGCACGTGCCGGCTCCACCACTCCCCTCCCCAGCCCGAGATTCCTACCGGCAGACTCACCGCACTCAGATGTGGGAGCAGCAGCAGGCCTCACCGGAGGGTCCCTGGCGGGGCTCTCCTGCCGGCGCCGGGAGCGTGGGATCGCGTCTGGGCTCACTCTGGATGGCGCCCTGGACCTCCTCCCGCTCGTCCGCGGAGGCGCCGCGACAGCTGCCGACGTCCCCGCCGCATCGCCGTGGAGCTGCTGGTCCAGCCATCCCGTGCCTCTCCTCCGGAGCTCCTCTCTCACCCGCCGGATCGCTGCTTCCAAGTCCGCCATCTGTAACGCCGGTCCCGCAGCCTGGAGCAGCTCCAACTTCCTTCAGCGCTTCTTCAGGTAAAAGGGGGCCCTTCCGGTTCCGGGCCTCCTTTTAACCCCTCCGACCTCTTCCTTCATTTCCCTTCCTCTATGCCCCCTCCTTCCCCTGACCTGCCTTTGACCCCTATCTTATTTTCCCGCTGCGCTGCCCCCTGTGCTCCTCTCCCACTTCGCTTCCGATTCAGGGGCTTTTTGCCCCCGTATACACATAAACAGCCCCCGTATACACATAAACAGCCCCATATACACATACACAGACCCCATATACACAGCCCCCGTATGCACATACACAGCCCCCGTATACACATACACAGACCCCATATACACATACACAGCCCCCATATACACATACACAGACCCCATATACACATACACAGCCCCCATATACACAGCCCCCATATACACATACACAGCCCCCATATACACATACACAGCCCTCCATACACATACACAGCCCCCGTATACACATAAACAGCCCCATATACACATACACAGACCCCATATACACATACACAGCCCCCATATACACAGCCCCCATATACACATACACAGCCCCCATATACACAGTCCCCATATACACATACACAGCACCCATATACACATACACAGCCCCCTTATACACATACACAGCCCCCATATACACATACACAGCCCCCATATACACATACACAGCCCCCATTTACACATACACAGTATACACATAAACAGCCCCATATACACATACACAGACCCCATATACACAGCCCCCGTATACACATACACAGCCCCCGTATACACATACACAGCCCCCATATACACATACACAGCCCCCATATACACATACACAGCCCCCATATACACAGCCCCCATATACACATACACAGCCCCCATATACACATACACAGCCCCCATATACACATACACAGCCCCATATACACATACACAGCGCCCACATACACAGCCCCCATATACACATACACAGCCCCCATATACACATACACAGCCCCCATGTACACATACACAGCCCCCATATACACATACACAGCCCCCATATACACATACACAGCCCCCATATACACAGTACACATACACAGCCCCCATATACACATACACAACCCCCATATACACAGCCCCCATATACACAGCCCTCATATACACATACACAGCCCCCATATACACAGCTCCAATATACACATACACAGCCCCCATATACACATACACAGCCCCCATATACAAATACAAAAAAAACATATACACATACAAAAAAAAAACATATACACATACACAGCCCCCATATACACATACACAGCCCCCATATACACATACACAGCCCCCATATACACATACACAGCCCCATATACACATACACAGCCCCCATATACACATACACAGCCCCCATATACACATACACAGCCCCCATATACACATACACAGGCCCCATATACACACACAGCCCCCATATACACATACAGAGCCCCCATATACACATACACATCCCCCATATACACATACACAGGCCCCATATACACACACAGCCCCCATATACACATACACAGCCCCCATATACACAGCCCCCATATACACATACACAGCCCCCATATACACATACACATCCCCCATATACACATACACAGCCCCCATATACACAGCCCCCATATACACATACACATCCCCCATATACACATACACATCCCCCATATACACATACACAGCCCCCATATACACAGCCCCCATATACACATACAGAGCCCTCCATATACACAGCCCCCATATACACATACACAGCCCCCATATACACATACACATCCCCCATATACACATACACATCCCCCATATACACATACACAGCCCCCATATACACACATACACAGCCCCCATATACACATGCACAGCCCCCATATACACATACACAGCCCTCCATATACACATACACAGCCCTCCATATACACATACACAGCCCCCATATACACATACACAGCCCCCATATACACATACACAGCCCCCATATACACATACACAGCCTACACATACACAGCCCCCATATACACATACACAGCCCTCCATATACACATACACAGCCCCCATATACGCATACACAGCCCCCATATACGCATACACAGCCCCCATATACACATACAAAGCCCCCATATACACAAACACAGCCTCCATATACACATACACAGCCCTCCATATACACATACACAGCCCCCATATACACATACAAAGCGCCCATATACACACATACACAGCCCACCATACACACATACACAGCCCTCCATACACACATACACAGCCCCCATATACACATACACAGCCCCCATATACACATACACAGCCCTCCATACACAAACATACACAGCCCCCATATACCCACATACACAGACCCCATATACACACATACACAGCCCTCCATATACACATACACAGCCCCCATATACACACATACACAGCCCCCATATACACACATACACAGCCCCCATATACACACATACACAGCCCCCATATACACATACACAGTGCCCATATACACACATACACAGCCCCCATATACACATACACAGCCCCCATATACACATACACAGCCCCCATACACAAACATACACAGCCCCTATATACACATACAAAGCTCCCATATACACAGCTCCCATATACACAGCCCCTATATACACATACAAAGCGCCCATATACACACATACACAGCCCTCCATACACAGCCCTCCATACACATATACACAGCCCACCATACACACATACACAGCCCTCCATACACACATACACAGCCCTCCATATACACATACACAGCCCCCCATACACAAACATACACAGCCCTCCATACACAAACATACACAGCCCTCCATACACAAACATACACAGCACCCATATACACAGCCCCCATACACACATACACAGCCCTCCATATATACACATACACAGCGCCCATATACACATACACAGCCCCCATATACACATACACAGCCCTCCATACACAAACATACACAGCGCCCATATACACACATACACAGCCCTCCATACACAAACATACACATGTGGTGTCCCAGTACCGCATTTCATACAGTACTTATTTATGGGTCCCCATAGCCAGAGTCCCTAGGACTTAGGGTTCCCTATTAGTTGGTCTACCCCTAGTCGCCTCTATCTTAATGTATAATTAGTAATTTATGCATAGATAATGTAAATAGTATAGTATAAATGTAAATAAATGGTTAATTACTTGTTTCCATGGTGTCGCAGGGCCTTCGGGTCATGTGATGCGTTCCAAGCCTCACTCTGGATGTGTTCCAAACCTCACTTTGGTATCTCTAGCCTTGTTTTGGTTCTATAATGTGTATAGATCTTGTGACGTAGGCAATCCCATCACACCATGTAATGGTGGGTGGCAAACGTTTGGACCAATCAGATTCACCACGCCCCCTGCCCATATAAGGGAGTGGAGGCCATCTCTTGCTCTCTTGCTCCTGTGCTCTTGATGAGAGAAGACCTGTACAGCAATTATCACAGTGAGTTAAGCCCGAGCCTTGCAGCGACGGCTGAGCCATTACAAACATAGAGTGTATCATCTCCCAAACACTCTACAGTACCACCGGACCTAATAACTCCCCTAAATCCGGACGGATCTGCAAATCTCCTAAAATTCAGAGACTATATGTCTAATTCAAGGTCCGTAACTTCTGCCAGTCACTAAGCAACCTCAAGACTGTTATATGAGACTGTTACTGTACTTGAACTGGAACAACTTTTACTGAAGCACTTGCAATGTCCAAGTTCAATTCTCCTTGTGGACCTTCCGTTATTTTATGCACCTATCGTTACTGGGAAGGGCGGCGATAGGCCAGAAAACTGATTCAGCATACCAGCCCTCAGCCTGGCGTCACAAACTCTTCTAGGGTTAACATTAACCCCTTATATACCTATACCATACCACCACTACCATACACCCCCCAAGGGCTACCACAAAGCCTTTTTGGCGTTGCACGAACAGGATTCGGGTGTGTGCCTACCATTGCCACTAGTGAAAGTGTACTCCCCCCTAAGAAAATAACTTTATTCATGTGTTGCTGTGTACAGGAACGGTGCTTGTTGTGCATCAGGCGGAGGCGGAGCCGAACTGCTGCCGGAAAAGCACGCAAAGAAAGCCCGCGCCACGCCCCGCCCCTGGCCGTGGACGCCAAGTCGCTGTATCACAGCCGAAAGGGAACTCAGAGATGCGGGAGTCGTTTCTGGAGGGACCGGAAGTCGGGGCTGCACCGATAGTGTCCTTCCTGCCCAGCGCCATTTTAGAGAAGCCCGCTATAAAAGATGCCACACAGAGCAACCTCTCCAGTCTGCAGAGAGAGCCGGAGAATGCAGACATGGCGGAGAGCAGCGTTCCACGTGGTCAAGTTGGCAAAATTGCGCCGGAAACACGGAAAGTTGTAGCAGTCGCAGCCCAACTTTTTCAAGAGCTTGCTGACCGTCTGCAGCGGTTGTCATTAGATGAAGAGGGGGCCTGCAATCTTCTCCCACTGCCTGATGATGATGACGATTGGCCAGAGACACCTCCAGCAAACAGTGCAGGGACACCTTGAGGTGCGTCACCGGTGAGATTGTCCCCTCACCACAGGACCTGGGGCTCGTGGGCAGAGATCCCGTCGGAGGAGTCTGCTGTGAGTACCCCGCCAGAGGCGGCCTATTCTTCCTCCTCCAGCCTTGAGATCATTCCTCGATCAAGCTTGCCAAGTGCACGACCGTGCTCACCAAAATTGCCGCAATGGGTGTTCGGAGATGAGCCGGAACTGATCGAGTACATGCACAGAGTACTTCAACCTTTGCCTGGGAAGACACTCCCACCAATCCCAACTGCAGAAAGGGAAAGGGCCCGTCAAGAAGCCGAGCTGGCTTTGATGAAAAAGTTAAAGGCCCGATACAAGGAACTCTATGCTCCAAAGCACGTACATTTGCCTTATGAAGAAAAAGTGCGGTATCAAGAAAATACCAAAGAAATGGAGGCATTGAACATCCGTAAATGGGATCACCCCCAAGAAGGGGAGGAGCCATTAGAAAGAAGAAGAGAAACTGTGGCCAAGTTCGACAAGGTCAGAGGTTATGGGACACTCCTTGACTGCCACACTGGGCAGACCATCCTTGTAAACCGGCGAGCAGTGCAAAGGCCATATCTCCATAAGAAGTTCAACACCTTGGAGGTGGGTGCAATTGTGGAGTACACCCCCATCCAGAGCCTTCGTGGAGAATGGGCTGCAGTGGTCACCAGACCAACAGCCCCAACACAGCTTCCTTTCAAATATTTCCCGTCCACAGATTGGGAGTCTGATCCCTTCAGCTTGAGGCCGACAAGGTCTGCTCCTAAAGCCTAAACCAGCGTACCCAAGGAGGAGGAGCCTAAAGAGTCAAGTGCATCATCTTCTACGTACAGCAAAGAACCAAGTTCTTCATCTTCTTCATACCGTCGAGAGTCAAGTTCTACACAGGGTAAAGAAAACAGGCCAAAATTGCGGCCACCCAAGTCGGTACCTAGACCCTCTCGGAGCAGTGAGAGTTTGTCTAACCCTGGGGTACCCACTGATGTACCAAGGCCCTCTCGGAGCAGTGAGAGTTTGCCAATTCCTCAGGTACCAACGAAAGGGTCATGGGTTGCTCCTAATTTGGAGATGGTGCTCAAGCCCTATTGCCCCACTGTGATCCCGGCTAGTAAGCCTATAACCCCTTCTCAAGCTGCCTTCCACAACTCCATCCTCACCAATGTGTTGTGGCAAAGCTATGTCAAGTCTAATCCTGCCCCTGATGTTGGCAGATATAGGGGAACCAAGAGAGGCACTACAAGAGTAAAGAAGAACATCATCTAAAGAGACTCTAAAGTAATGTCTTATTGTTTTTTTCTCTGTCTAACCATTTTGTCTTACAGTAACCAAGTTCAAGAAAAGTGCCTAGCAGGACTGTGCTAAGTTTGTTTCAGTTTAAAGTTCAGCAACGTAACCACTAAGCTTGTGCCTGACTATTAAGTCAAGAGACTCCTAGCCAGTAGGAGATTCATCAAGGACTGTACCCGGCTGAGTTATGGTTAAGGCCGTGTTCACTTTCTATTGAACTCCAATGTAGGTGGACTGCTGATCCTTACACGCCAATTTGTATATTGTCTTGGACTCCTAGTGTAGGTGGACTGTTGATCCTTACACGCCTGCTTCATGTATATACCACCAACTTCATAAGAACTCTTATGCTAAATGTTGCACTTATCAGGTGAATGCACCTGAACTATGTTGGAGTGTTGATAAGTGTATAGTAAATTTGTATATGGTTCTGTACACAGAAAAATGTCCTTGTGTCTGTGTACATAAATAGTAGGTAAGGTCTGTACATAGAAAATATAGTCAAATGTCTATGTACATTAAAATAACTCAGAGTTGTACATGGAAAATATTGACGTACAGCACATGTACACTCAACACTAAAAATATGTATACATTTTTGTACATACAAATGTATCATAAATCAAAGGTGTTTAGTAGTAACTCAATAGGGGACACCTCGGCTCCTCCGAGGGTAGTATTGTTGCTGTCACCCATCGCTAGCACCTGTCTCAACCAAAAAGGATAGGGAGGATTCCCTTTCAAATAGTACTTGCACATAATACCTAAGATTACTCACTTAAGGTACTACCTCTAAATTTCTCTAGTACATACACAAAAACAAATAAATATCTCACAGTGAGTTAGGCCCGAGCCTTGCAGCGACTGCTGAGCCATTACAAACATAGAGTGTATCATCTCCCAAACACTCTGCAGTACCACCGGACCTAATAACTCCCCTAAATCCGGACGGATCTGCAAATCTCTTCCTAAAATTCAGAGACTATATGTCTAATTCAAGGTCCGTAACTTCTGCCAGTCACTAAGCAACCTCAAGACTGTTATATGAGACTGTTACTGTACTTGGACATTGCAAGTGCTTCAGTAAAAGTTGTTCCAGTTCAAGTTCAATTCTCCTTGAGGACCTTCTGTTATTTTATGCACCTATCGTTACTGGGAAGGGCGGCGATAGGCCGGAAAACTGATTCAGCATACCAGCCCTCAGCCTGGTGTCACGAACTCTTCTAGGGTTAACATTAACCCCTTATATACCTATACCATACCACCACTACCATACACCCCCCAAGGGCTACCACACACATATATACAGCCTCCATATACACAGCCCTCCATACACAAACATACACACATATACAGCCCTCCATACACAAACATACACATGTGGTGTCCCGGTACCGCATCTTATACGGTACCTATGTATGTGTGGGTCCCCATAGCCTGAGTCCCTAGGACGTAGGGATCCCTGTTGTGTAGCCTACCCCTTGTCGTCTCTATTCCAACTAATAGCCTAGTAATTTATGTAAGGTTAATGTAAATATAGTAATATATGTAAATAAATGGTTCATTATCGGTTCCATAGCAGGTCACGTGACTAGGTAAACTCTACAGTATTCTGCTTAAGGACCTTTGGAGGCCTGGTGACGTATGCAATCCCATTATTCTCTGTAATGGTGAATGACAGATGTTCAGACCAATCGGATTCACCCCGCCCCCTGCCCATATAAGGGAGCGGCAGCCATGTTTTCTCTCTCTTGTTCCTGGGCTGTCAAACGAGAAGGATCTGCGCAGCAGCTATCGCAGTGAGTTAGGCCCGAGCCTTGCGGCAACGGCTGAATAATTCTAAATATAGAGTGTATCAATCCCCAGACACTCTGCAGCATCACCGGACCTAATAATACCCCTATGTGGCGGAACCAACCTCGCCACTGTTCACTGGAGAAGCCTGGTTGCCGCCTCCTACCTGCTGACTATGGCCCCTGGTAAATTTGTACTTTGAAATAACTGATTTGGGCATGTTGTATTACATTATGCTGCTACTGGCCCAATTAAGAACCATCTGGGGACATACTGTGGAGTTACTGGGTGGCCACCATTCATTTATCAGAGGCACATGGTGAGAACAATGGAGTCTGCCTCTATCCCTGGAGATAATTGGATTTCTTCCCAGTCGTCTGGGGGGAGGGAGGTATGGGTAAAGTGGGAAGGGCTTATGTTGAAGCCCCTGCGATTGACTATTGTCCACTATGTTCCACAGTCTTCCTTCAGGTCCCCTAGGGGAGTGTCCACCTGATTTGTAAAGTGGGAAGGGCTTATGTTGAAGCCACTGCGATTGACTATTGTCCACTAGGTGTTGTCTTCTTTCAGGTCCCCTAGGGGAGTGTCCACCTGGTGGAGACCTGCATAAATACCGGGCAGGTAGCCCCATTAAAAAGAGACCACTGCTTGACCTTCAACACGGAGCCTTGTCTCGTTCTTGGGGGGATTCACTGTATGCTGAGAGGGACTGATTGCCAGGAGTGGGAGCCGCTTGGGAGCTTTTCCTGTTCGTCCGCTGGCAGCTATTCGTGAGGGTCCGGTTTGGAGTGTTATTGTGTATCCAGCTCGGGAGTTTGGTGTTCTGCAGTAGCTGTGCCTGTCTCTCAGAAAAGGGCATATCGCCTAAACGGATTTTAACCCCTTGTCTGCGGAAACGGTCTGTTACACCCTAAATCCGGACGGATCTGCAAATATCTACCCTAAATTCAGAGACTTTCTAAATAGCTCAAGGTCCGCAACAACTGTCAGTCACTGAGCGATATAAGGACTGTTGGTACGAGACTGTTACTGCGCCTTGGAGGTATCGCAAGCAAGTAAGTAAAGTTGTTCAATCTCCTTGTGGACCTTCAGTCACTTCATGCACCTATCGTTACTGGGAAGGGCAGCGATAGGCCAGAGCATTACCTCTGCATACCAGCCCTCAGCCTGGCATCACGAACTATAGGGTTAACATTAACCCCTCATATACCGATACCATACCACCACTACCACACCCCCCCAAGGGCTACCACACACACACATATATACAGCCTCCATATACACAGCTCTCCATACACAAACATACACACATATACATCTCTCCATATACACAGCCCTCCATACACATATATACAGCCTCCATATACACAGCCCTCCATACACAAACATACACAGCCCTCCATATACACAGCCCTCCATACACACATATACAGCCTTCATATACACAGCCCTCCATACACAATCATACACAGACCTCCATATACACAGCCCTCCATACACATATATACAGCTCTGCATATACACAGCCCTCCATACACAAACATACACAGCCCTCCATATACACACATATACAGCCTCCATATCCACACATACACAGTCCCCATATACACATACACAGCCCCCATATACACATACACAGTCCTCCATACACACATACACAGCCCCCGTTTCCACACATACACAGCCCTACATACACACATATACAGCCCTCCATATACAAACATACACACATGTACAGCCCTCCATATACACAGCTCTCCATACACAAACATACACACATATACAGCCCTCCATATACACAGCTCTCCATACACAAACATACACGCATATAAAGCCCTCCATATACACAGCTCTCCATACACAAACATACACACATATACACAGCCCTGCATACACACCTAAACACATATACACAGCTCTCCATACAAACATATACACAGCCCTGCAAACACACATATACACACATATACACAGCCCTGCAAGCACACATATACACACATATACACAGCCCCCCATACACACAAATACACAGCCCTCCATACACACATATACACAGCCCTGCCTACACACATATACACAGCCCTGCCTACACACATATACACAGCCCTGCCTACACACATATACACAGCCCTGCCTACACACATATACACAGCCCTGCATACACACATATACACAGCCCTCCATACACACATATACACAGCCCTGCCAACACACATATACACAGCCCTGCCTACACACAAATACACAGCCCTCCATACACACATATACACAGCCCTGCCAACACACATATACACAGCCCTGCCTACACACATATACACAGCCCCGCATACACACATATACACAGCCCCGCATACACACATATACACAGCCCTGCATGCACACATATACACAGCCCTGCATACACACATATACACACATCCCTGCATACACACATATACACACATATACACAGCCCTGCATACACACACATATACACAGCCCTGCATACACACATATACACAGCCCTGCAAACACACATATACAAAGCCCTGCATACACATATAAACACACATATACACAGCCCTGCATACACACATATACACACAGATACACAGCTCTGCATACACACATATACACACAGCCCTCCATACACACATATACACAGCCCTCCATACACACATATACACACATATACACAGCCCTGCATACACACATATACACAGCCCTGCATACACACATATACACAGGCCTGCAAACACACATATACACACATATACACAGCCCTGCATACACACGCATACACACATATACACAGCCCTGCATACACACATATACACACACATACACAGCCCTACATACACACATATACACAGCCCTGCATACACACATATACACAGCCCTGCCTACACACATATACACAGCCATGCCTACACACATATACACAGCCCCGCATACACACATATACACAGCCCCGCATACACACATATACACAGCCCTGCATACACACATATACACAGCCCTGCATACACACATATACACACAGCCCTGCATACACACATATACACACATATACACAGCCCTGCATACACACATATACACAGCCCTGCATACACACATATACACAGCCCTATATACACACATATACACAGCCCTGCATACACACATATACACAGCCCTATATACACACATACACACATATACACAGTCCTGCATACACACATATACACACACATATACACAGCCCCACATACACACGTATACACAAATATACACACATATACACAGCCCTGCATATACACATATACACAGCCCCGCATACACACGTATACACAGCCCTCCATACACACATATACACTCATATACACAACCCTGCATACACAAATATACACAGCCCTGCAATCACACATATACACAGCCCCGCATACACACGTATACACCCCCCCCCGCATACACACGTATACACACATTTACACACATATACACAGCCCTGCATACACACATATACAAAGCCCTGCATACACACATATACACAGCCCTGCATACACATATATACACAGCCCTGCATACACACAGGCTATCCCCATATACACAACCCCCTTCCTCATATACACAGCCCTGCATACACACATATACACAGCCCTGCATACACACATATACACAGCCCTACATATACACATATACACAGCCCTGCATACACACATATACACACAGCCCTGCATACACACATATACACAAATATACACACACATACACAGCCCTGCATACACACGTATACACACATATACACAGCCCTGCATACACACATATACACAGCCCTACATACACACATATACACAGCCCTGCATACACACATATACACACAGCCCTCCATACACACATATACACACATATACACAGCCCTCCATACACACATATACACAGCCCTGCATACACACATATACACAGCCCTGCATACACACATATACACACATATACACAGCCCTGCATACACACATATACACACATATACACAGCCCTGCATGCACACATATACACACATATACACAGCCCTGCAAAAACACATATACACAGCCCTCCATACACACATATACACAGCCCTGCATACACACAGCCTATCCCCATATACACAACCCCCTTCCTCATATACACAGCCCTGCATACACACATATACACAGCCCTGCATACACACATATACACAGCCCTGCATACACACATATACACAGCCCTGCATACACACATATACACAGCCCTGCATACACACATACACACAGCCCTGCATACACATATACACACAGCCCTGCATACACACATATACACACAGCCCTGCATACACACATATACACACAGCCCTGTATACATACATATACACAGCCCTGCATACACATACACAGCCCCGCATACACACGTATACACAAATATACACACATATACACAGCCCTGCATACACACGTATACACACATATACACAGACCTGCATACACACATACACACAGCCCTGCATACACACATATAAACAGCCCTGCATATACACACATATACACAGCCCTGCATACACACATATACACAGCCCTGCATACACACATATACACAAATATACACACACATACACAGCCCTGCATACACACGTATACACACATATACACAGCCCTGCATACACACATATACACAGCCCTACATACACACATATACACAGCCCTGCATACACACATATACACACAGCCCTCCATACACACATATACACACATATACACAGCCCTCCATACACACATATACACAGCCCTGCATACACACATATACACAGCCCTGCATACACACATATACACACATATACACAGCCCTGCATACACACATATACACACATATACACAGCCCTGCATGCACACATATACACACATATACACAGCCCTGCAAAAACACATATACACAGCCCTCCATACACACATATACACAGCCCTGCATACACACAGCCTATCCCCATATACACAACCCCCTTCCTCATATACACAGCCCTGCATACACACATATACACAGCCCTGCATACACACATATACACAGCCCTGCATACACACATATACACAGCCCTGCATACACACATATACACAGCCCTGCATACACACATACACACAGCCCTGCATACACATATACACACAGCCCTGCATACACACATATACACACAGCCCTGCATACACACATATACACACAGCCCTGTATACATACATATACACAGCCCTGCATACACATACACAGCCCCGCATACACACGTATACACAAATATACACACATATACACAGCCCTGCATACACACGTATACACACATATACACAGACCTGCATACACACATACACACAGCCCTGCATACACACATATAAACAGCCCTGCATATACACACATATACACAGCCCTGCATACACACATATACACAGCCCTGCATACACACATATACACAGCCCTCCATACACACATATACACACAGCCCTGCATACACACATATACACACAGCCCTGTGTACACACATATACACAGCCCTGCATACACACATATACACAGCCCCGCATACACACGTATACACAAATATACACACATATACACAGCCCTGCATACACACATATACACACATATACACAGCCCTCCATACACACATATACACAGCCCTGCATACACACATATACACAGCCCTGCATACACACATATACACAGCCCTGCATACACACATATACACACAAATAGACAGCCCTGCATACACACAGCCCTGCATACACACATATACACAGCCCTGCATACACACATATACACACATATACACAGCCCTGCATGCACACATATACACAGCCCTGCATACACACATATACACAGCCCTGCATACACACATATACACACATATACACAGCCCTCCATACACACATATAGACAGCCCTGCATACACACATATACACAGCCCCGCATTCACACGTATACACAAATATACACACATATACGCAGCCCTGCATACACACATATACACACATATACACAGCCCTGCATACACACATATACACAGCCCTGCATACACACATATACACAGCCCTGCATACACACATATACACACATATAGACAGCCCTGCATACACACATATACACAGCCCCGCATTCAGACGTATACACAAATATACACACATATACACAGCCCTGCATACACACGTATACACACATATACACAGCCCTCCATACACACATATACACACATATACACAGCTATGCATATACACATATACACAGCCCTGCATATACACATATACACATCCCTGCATACACACATATACACAGCCCTGCATGCACACATATACACAGCCCTGCATGCACACATATACACAGCACTGCAAACACACATATACACAGCCCTGCAATCACACATATACACAGCCCTGCAAACACACATATACACAGCCCTGCATACACACATATACACAGCCCTGCAAACACAAATATACACACATATACACAGCCCTGCATACACACGCATACACACATATACACAGCCCTGCATAGACACACATATACACAGCCCTGCAAACACACATATACACAGCCCTGCATGTACACACATATACACAGCCCTGCATACACACATACACACAGCCCTGCATACACACACATATACACAGCCCTGCATATACACACATACACACGATACACAGCCCTGCATATACACACATATACACAGCCCTGCATACACACATATACACAGCCCTGCATACACACATATACACAGCCCCGCGTACACACATATGCACACATATACACAGCCCTGCATGCACACATATACACAGCTCTGCATAACACATATATACACACATATACACAGCCCTCCATACACACATATACACAGCCCTGCATATACACAGCCCTGCATACACACATGTGCACACATATACACAGCCCTGCAAACACAAATATACACTCATATACACAGCCCTGCATACATGCATACACACATATACAAAGCCCTGCATACACACATATACACAGCCCTGCAAACACACGCATACACACAGCGCTGCATACACACAAATATACACGGCCCTGCATACACACATATACACAGCCCTGCATATACACACATATACACAGCCCTGCATACACACATATACACAGCCCTGCATACACACATATACACACATATACACAGGCCTGCAAACACACATATACACACATATACTCAGCCCTGCATACACACATATACACAGCCCTGCATACACACAGCCCTCCATACACACTTATACACAGCCCTGCATACACACATATACACACATATACACAGCCCTGCATTCACACTTATACACAGCCCTGCATACACACATATACACAGCCCTGCATACACACATGTACACACATATACACAGCCCTGCAAACACACATATACACAGGCCTGCATACACACATATACACAGCCCTGCATACACACATATACACACATATACACAGCCCTGCATTCACACTTATACACAGCCCTGCATACACACATATACACAGCCCTGCATACACACATGTACACACATATACACAGCCCTGCAAACACACATATACACAGCCCTGCATACACACATATACACAGCCCTGCATACACACATATACACAGCCCTCCATACACACATATACACAGCCCTCCATACACAAATATACACAGCCCTCCATACACACATATACACAGCCCTGCATACACACATATACACAGCCCTGCATACACACATATACACACATATACACAGCCCTGCATACACACATATACACAGCCCTCCATACACACATATACACAGCCCTCCATACAAACAGCCTATCCCCATATACACAACCCCCTTCCTCATATACACAGCCCTCCATACACACATATACACAGCCCTCCATACACACAGCCTATCCCCATATACACAACCCCCTTCCTCATATACACAGCCCTACATACACACATATACACAGCCCTGCATACACACAGCCCTCCATACACACATATACACAGCCCTGCATACACACATATACACAGCCCTGCATACACACATATACACAGCCCTCCATACACACATATACACAGCCCTCCATACACACATATACACACATATACACAGCCCTGCATACACACATATACACAGCCCTGCATACAGACATATACACAGCCCTGCATACACACATATACACAGCCCTCCATACACACATATACACAGCCCTCCATACACACATATACACAGCCCTGCATACACACATATACACAGCCCTCCATACACACATATACACAGCCCTCCATACACACATATACACAGCCCTGCATACACACATATACACAGCCCTCCATACACACATATACACAGCCCTCCATACACACATATACACAGCCCTCCATACACACATATACACAGCCCTCCATACACACATATACACAGCCCTCCATACACACATATACACACATATACACAGCCCTCCATACACACATATACACAGCCCTGCATACACACATATACACACATATACACAGCCCTGCATACACACATATACACACAGCCCTCCATACACACATATACACACATATACACAGCCCTCCATACACACATATACACAGCCCTGCATACACACATATACACAGCCCTGCATACACACATATACACAGCCCTGCATACACACATATACACACATATACACACCCCTGCATGCACACATATACACAGCCCTGCAAACACACATATACACAGCCCTCCATACACACATATACACAGCCCTGCATACACACAGCCTATCCCCATATACACAACCCCCTTCCTCATATACACAGCCCTGCATACACACAGCCTATCCCCATATACACAACCCCCTTCCTCATATACACAGCCCTGCATACACACATATACACAGCCCTGCATACACACATATACACAGCACTGCAATCACACATATACACAGCCCTGCATACACACATATACACAGCCCTCCATACACACATATACACAGCCCTCCATACACACATATACACAGCCCTGCATACACACATATAAACAGCCCTGCATACACACATATACACACAGCCCTCCATACACACATATACACACATATACACAGCCCTCCATACACACATATACACAGCCCTGCATACACACATATACACAGCCCTGCATACACACATATACACACATATACACAGCCCTGCATACACACATATACACAGCCCTGCATACACACATATACACAGCCCTGCATACACACATATACACACATATAGACAGCCCTGCATACACACATATACACAGCCCCGCATTCAGACGTATACACAAATATACACACATATACACAGCCCTGCATACACACTTATACACACATATACACAGCCCTCCATACACACATATACACACATATACACAGCTATGCATATACACATATACACAGCCCTGCATATACACATATACACAGCCCTGCATACACACATATACACAGCCCTGCATGCACACATATACACAGCCCTGCATGCACACATATACACAGCACTGCAAACACACATATACACAGCCCTGCAATCACACATATACACAGCCCTGCAAACACACATATACACAGCCCTGCATGCACACATATACACAGCCCTGCAAACACAAATATACACACATATACACAGCCCTGCATACACACGCATACACACATATACACAGCCCTGCATAGACACACATATACACAGCCCTGCAAACACACATATACACAGCCCTGCAAATACACATATACACAGCCCTGCATGTACACACATATACACAGCCCTGCATACACACATACACACAGCCCTGCATACACACACATATACACAGCCCTGCATATACACACATACACACAGATACACAGCCCTGCATATACACACATATACACAGCCCTGCATACACACATATACACAGCCCTGCATACACACATATACACAGCCCCGCGTACACACATATGCACACATATACACAGCCCTGCATGCACACATATACACAGCTCTGCATAACACACATATACACACATATACACAGCCCTCCATACACACATATACACAGCCCTGCATATACACAGCCCTGCATACACACATGTGCACACATATACACAGCCCTGCAAACACAAATATACACTCATATACACAGCCCTGCATACATGCATACACACATATACAAAGCCCTGCATACACACATATACACAGCCCTGCAAACACACGCATACACACAGCGCTGCATACACACAAATATACACGGCCCTGCATACACACATATACACGGCCCTGCATACACACATATACACAGCCCTGCATATACACACATATACACAGCCCTGCATACACACATATACACAGCCCTGCATACACACATATACACACATATACACAGGCCTGCAAACACACATATACACACATATACTCAGCCCTGCATACACACATATACACAGCCCTGCATACACACAGCCCTCCATACACACTTATACACAGCCCTGCATACACACATATACACACATATACACAGCCCTGCATTCACACTTATACACAGCCCTGCATACACACATATACACAGCCCTGCATACACACATGTACACACATATACACAGCCCTGCAAACACACATATACACAGCCCTGCATACACACATATACACAGCCCTGCATACACACATATACACAGCCCTGCATACACACATATACACAGCCCTCCATACACAAATATACACAGCCCTCCATACACACATATACACAGCCCTGCATACACACATATACACAGCCCTGCATACACACATATACACACATATACACAGCCCTGCATACACACATATACACAGCCCTCCATACACACATATACACAGCCCTCCATACAAACAGCCTATCCCCATATACACAACCCCCTTCCTCATATACACAGCCCTCCATACACACATATACACAGCCCTCCATACACACAGCCTATCCCCATATACACAACCCCCTTCCTCATATACACAGCCCTGCATACACACATATACACAGCCCTGCATACACACAGCCCTCCATACACACATATACACAGCCCTGCATACACACATATACACAGCCCTGCATACACACATATACACAGCCCTCCATACACTCATATACACAGCCCTCCATACACACATATACACACATATACACAGCCCTGCATGCACACATATACACAGCCCTGCATACACACATATACACAGCCCTGCATACACACATATACACAGCCCTCCATACACACATATACACAGCCCTCCATACACACATATACACAGCCCTGCATACACACATATACACAGCCCTCCATACACACATATACACAGCCCTCCATACACACATATACACAGCCCTGCATACACACATATACACAGCCCTCCATACACACATATACACAGCCCTCCATACACACATATACACAGCCCTCCACACACACATATACACAGCCCTCCATACACACATATACACAGCCCTCCATACACACATATACACACATATACACAGCCCTCCATACACACATATACACAGCCCTGCATACACACATATACACACATATACACAGCCCTGCATACACACATATACACACAGCCCTCCATACACACATATACACACATATACACAGCCCTCCATACACACATATACACAGCCCTGCATACACACATATACACAGCCCTGCATACACACATATACACAGCCCTGCATACACACATATACACACATATACACACCCCTGCATGCACACATGTACACAGCCCTGCAAACACACATATACACAGCCCTCCATACACACATATACACAGCCCTGCATACACACAGCCTATCCCCATATACACAACCCCCTTCCTCATATACACAGCCCTGCATACACACAGCCTATCCCCATATACACAACCCCCTTCCTCATATACACAGCCCTGCATACACACATATACACAGCCCTGCATACACACATATACACAGCACTGCAATCACACATATACACAGCCCTGCATACACACATATACACAGCCCTCCATACACACATATACACAGCCCTCCATACACACATATACACACATATACACAGCCCTCCATACACACATATACACAGCCCTGCATACACACATATACACAGCCCTGCATACACACATATACACACAGCCCTCCATACACACATATACACACATATACACAGCCCTCCATACACACATATACACAGCCCTGCATACACACATATACACAGCCCTGCATACACACATATACACACATATACACAGCCCTGCATACACACATATACACACATATACACAGCCCTGCATGCACACATATACACACATATACACAGCCCTGCAAACACACATATACACAGCCCTCCATACACACATATACACAGCCCTGCATACACACAGCCTATCCCCATATACACAACCCCCTTCCTCATATACACAGCCCTGCATACACACATATACACAGCCCTGCATACACACATATACACAGCCCTCCATACACACATATACACAGCCCTCCATACACACATATACACACATATACACAGCCCTGCATACACACAGCCTATCCCCATATACACAACCCCCTTCCTCATATACACAGCCCTGCATACACACATATACACAGCCCTCCATACACACATATACACAGCCCTCCATACACACAGCCTATCCCCATATACACAACCCCCTTCCTCATATACACAGCCCTCCATACACACTTATACACAGCCCTGCATACACACATATACACAGCCCTCCATACAAACAGCCTATCCCCATATACACAACCCCCTTCCTCATATACACAGCCCTCCATACACACATATACACAGCCCTCCATACACACATATACACAGCCCTCCATACACACATATACACAGCCCTGCATACACACATATACACAGCCCTGCATACACACATATACACAGCCCTGCATACACACATATACACAGCCCTGCATACACACATATACACAGCCCTGCATACACACATATACACAGCCCTGCATACACACATATACACAGCCCTGCATGCACACATATACACAGCCCTGCATACACACATACACACAGCCCTCCATACACACATATACACACATATACACAGCCCTCCATACACACATATACACAGCCCTGCATACACACATATACACAGCCCTGCATACACACATATACACAGCCCTGCATACACACATATACACAGCCCTCCATACACACATATACACAGCCCTCCATACACACATATACACAGCCCTCCATACACACATATACACAGCCCTGCATACACACATATACACAGCCCTCCATACACACACATACACAGCCCTCCATACACACATATACACAGCCCTGCATACACACATATACACAGCCCTGCATACACACATATACACAGCCCTCCATACACACATATACACAGCCCTCCATACACACATATACACAGCCCTGCATACACACATATACACACATACACAGCCCTCCATACACACATATACACACATATACACAGCCCTGCATACACACATATACACAGCCCTCCATACACACATATACACAGCCCTGCATACACACATATACACAGCCCTGCATACACACATATACACAGCCCTCCATACACACATATACACACATACACACAGCCCTCCATACACACATATACACACATATACACAGCCCTCCATACACACATATACACAGCCCTGCATACACACATATACACAGTCCTGCATACACACATATACACTTACACACAGCCCTCCATACACACATATACACACATACACACAGCCCTCCATACACACATATACACACATATACACAGCCCTGCATACACACATATACACAGCCCTGCATACACACATATACACAGCCCTCCATACACACATATACACAGCCCTGCATACACACATATACACAGCCCTGCATACACACATATACACACATATACACAGCCCTGCATACACACATATACACAGCCCTCCATACACACATATACACAGCCCTCCATACACACATATACACAGCCCTGCATACACACAGCCCTGCATACACACATATACACAGCCCTCCATACACACACATACACAGCCCTCCATACACACATATACACAGCCCTGCATACACACAGCCCTCCATACACACATATACACAGCCCTGCATACACACATATACACACATATACACAGCCCTGCATACACACATATACACAGCCCTGCATACACACATATACACAGCCCTGCATGCACACATATACACAGCCCTGCAAACACACATATACACAGCCCTCCATACACACATATACACAGCCCTGCATACACACAGCCTATCCCCATATACACAACCCCCTTCCTCATATACACAGCCCTGCATACACACAGCCTATCCCCATATACACAACCCCCTTCCTCATATACACAGCCCTGCATACACACATATACACAGCCCTGCATACACACATATACACAGCCCTGCATACACACAGCCTATCCCCATATACACAACCCCCTTCCTCATATACACAGCCCTCCATACACACATATACACAGCCCTGCATACACACATATACACAGCCCTCCATACACACATATACACAGCCCTCCATACACACATATACACAGCCCTGCATACACACATATACACAGCCCTGCATACACACATATACACAGCCCTCCATACACACATATACACAGCCCTCCATACACAAATATACACAGCCCTGCATACACAAATATACACAGCCCTGCATACACAAATATACACAGCCCTCCATACACAAATATACACAGCCCTCCATACACAAATATACACAGCCCTGCATACACACATATACACAGCCCTCCATACACACATATACACAGCCCTCCATACACACATATACACAGCCCTGCATACACACATATACACAGCCCTCCATACACACATATACACAGCCCTGCATACACACATATACACAGCCCTGCATACACACATATACACAGCCCTCCATACACACATATACACAGCCCTCCATACACACATATACACACATATACACAGCCCTCCATACACACATATACGCAGCCCTGCATACACACATATACACACATATACACAGCCCTGCATACACACATATACAAACAGCCCTCCATACACACATACACACACATATACACAGCCCTCCATACACACATATACACAGCCCTGCATACACACATATACACAGCCCTGCATACACACTTATACACACATATACACAGCCCTGCATGCACACATATACACAGCCCTGCAAACACACATATACACAACCCTCCATACACACATATACACAGCCCTGCATACACACAGCCTATCCCCATATACACAACCCCCTTCCTCATATACACAGCCCTGCATACACACAGCCTATCCCCATATACACAACCCCCTTCCTCATATACACAGCCCTGCATACACACAGCCTATCCCCATATACACAACCCCCTTCCTCATATACACAGCCCTGCATACACACATATACACAGCCCTCCATACACACATATACACACATATACACAGCCCTGCATACACACATATACACAGCCCTCCATACACACATATACACAGCCCTCCATACACACATATACACAGCCCTCCATACACACATATACACACATACACACAGCCCTCCATACACACATATACACAGCCCTGCATACACACATATACACAGTCCTGCATACACACATATACACACATACACACAGCCCTCCATACACACATATACACACATATACACACATACACACAGCCCTCCATACACACATATACACACATATACACAGCCCTGCATACACACATATACACAGCCCTGCATACACACATATACACACATATACACAGCCCTGCATACACACATATACACAGCCCTCCATACACACATATACACAGCCCTGCATACACACATATACACAGCCCCGCATACACACATATACACACATATACACAGCCCTGCATACACACATATACACAGCCCTCCATACACACATATACACAGCCCTCCATACACACATATACACAGCCCTGCATACACACATATACACAGCCCTCCATACACACATATACACAGCCCTGCATACACACATATACACAGCCCTGCATACACACATATACACAGCCCTCCATACACACATATACACAGCCCTCCATACACACATATACACAGCCCTCCATACACACATATACACACATATACACAGCCCTCCATACACACATAAACACAGCCCTGCATACACACATATACACACATATACACAGCCCTGCATACACACATATACACACAGCCCTCCATACACACATATACACACATATACACAGCCCTCCATACACACATATACACAGCCCTGCATACACACATATACACAGCCCTGCATACACACACATACACACATATACACAGCCCTGCATACACACAGCCTATCCCCATATACACAACCCCCTTCCTCATATACACAGCCCTGCATACACACATATACACAGCCCTCCATACACACATATACACAGCCCTCCATACACACATATACACAGCCCTGCATACACACATATACACAGCCCTGCATACACACATATACACAGCCCTCCATACACACATATACACAGCCCTCCATACACACATATACACAGCCCTCCATACACACATATACACACATATACACAGCCCTGCATACACACATATACACAGCCCTGCATACACACAGCCTATCCCCATATACACAACCCCCTTCCTCATATACACAGCCCTGCATACACACAGCCTATCCCCATATACACAACCCCCTTCCTCATATACACAGCCCTGCATACACACATATACACAGCCCTCCATACACACATATACACACATATACACAGCCCTGCATACACACATATACACAGCCCTGCATACACACATATACACAGCCCTCCATACACACATATACACAGCCCTCCATACACACATATACACACATACACACAGCCCTCCATACACACATATACACAGCCCTGCATACACACATATACACAGTCCTGCATACACACATATACACACATACACACAGCCCTCCATACACACATATACACACATATACACACATACACACAGCCCTCCATACACACATATACACACATATACACAGCCCTGCATACACACATATACACAGCCCTGCATACACACATATACACACATATACACAGCCCTGCATACACACATATACACAGCCCTCCATACACACATATACACAGCCCTGCATACACACATATACACAGCCCCGCATACACACATATACACACATATACACAGCCCTGCATACACACATATACACAGCCCTCCATACACACATATACACAGCCCTCCATACACACATATACACAGCCCTGCATACACACATATACACAGCCCTCCATACACACATATACACAGCCCTGCATACACACATATACACAGCCCTGCATACACACATATACACAGCCCTCCATACACACATATACACAGCCCTCCATACACACACATATACACAGCCCTCCATACACACATATACACAGCCCTCCATACACACATAAACACAGCCCTGCATACACACATATACACACATATACACAGCCCTGCATACACACATATACACACAGCCCTCCATACACACATATACACACATATACACAGCCCTCCATACACACATATACACAGCCCTGCATACACACATATACACAGCCCTGCATACACACACATACACACATATACACAGCCCTGCATACACACAGCCTATCCCCATATACACAACCCCCTTCCTCATATACACAGCCCTGCATACACACATATACACAGCCCTCCATACACACATATACACAGCCCTCCATACACACATATACACAGCCCTGCATACACACATATACACAGCCCTGCATACACACATATACACAGCCCTCCATACACACATATACACAGCCCTCCATACACACATATACACAGCCCTCCATACACACATATACACACATATACACAGCCCTGCATACACACATATACACAGCCCTGCATACACACATATACACAGCCCTCCATACACACATATACACAGCCCTGCATACACACATATACACAGCCCTGCATACACACATATACACACATACGAAGCCCTCCATACACACATATACACACATATACACAGCCCTCAATACACACATATACACAGCCCTGCATACACACATATACACAGCCCTGCATACACACATACACACAGCCCTCCATACACACATATACACACATACACACAGCCCTCCATACACACATATACACACATATACACAGCCCTGCATACACACATATACACAGCCCTGCATACACACATATACACAGCCCTCCATACACACATATACACAGCCCTGCATACACACATATACACAGCCCTGCATACACACATATACACAGCCCTGCATACACACATATACACAGCCCTGCATACACACATATACACAGCCCTCCATACACACATATACACAGCCCTGCATACACACATATACACAGCCCTGCATACACACATATACACAGCCCTGCATACACACATATACACACATACACACAGCCCTCCATACACACATATACACACATATACACACATACACACAGCCCTCCATACACACATATACACACATATACACAGCCCTGCATACACACATATACACAGCCCTGCATACACACATATACACACATATACACAGCCCTGCATACACACATATACACAGCCCTCCATACACACATATACACAGCCCTGCATACACACATATACACAGCCCTGCATACACACATATACACACATATACACAGCCCTGCATACACACATATACACAGCCCTCCATACACACATATACACAGCCCTCCATACACACATATACACAGCCCTGCATACACACAGCCCTCCATACACACATATACACAGCCCTGCATACACACATATACACACATATACACAGCCCTGCATACACACATATACACAGCCCTGCATGCACACATATACACAGCCCTGCATACACACATATACACAGCCCTGCATACACACACATACACACATATACACAGCCCTGCATACACACAGCCTATCCCCATATACACAACCCCCTTCCTCATATACACAGCCCTGCATACACACATATACACAGCCCTCCATACACACATATACACAGCCCTCCATACACACATATACACAGCCCTGCATACACACATATACACAGCCCTGCATACACACATATACACAGCCCTCCATACACACATATACACAGCCCTCCATACACACATATACACAGCCCTCCATACACACATATACACACATATACACAGCCCTGCATACACACATATACACAGCCCTGCATACACACAGCCTATCCCCATATACACAACCCCCTTCCTCATATACACAGCCCTGCATACACACAGCCTATCCCCATATACACAACCCCCTTCCTCATATACACAGCCCTGCATACACACATATACACAGCCCTCCATACACACATATACACACATATACACAGCCCTGCATACACACATATACACAGCCCTGCATACACACATATACACAGCCCTCCATACACACATATACACAGCCCTCCATACACACATATACACACATACACACAGCCCTCCATACACACATATACACAGCCCTGCATACACACATATACACAGTCCTGCATACACACATATACACACATACACACAGCCCTCCATACACACATATACACACATATACACACATACACACAGCCCTCCATACACACATATACACACATATACACAGCCCTGCATACACACATATACACAGCCCTGCATACACACATATACACACATATACACAGCCCTGCATACACACATATACACAGCCCTCCATACACACATATACACAGCCCTGCATACACACATATACACAGCCCCGCATACACACATATACACACATATACACAGCCCTGCATACACACATATACACAGCCCTCCATACACACATATACACAGCCCTCCATACACACATATACACAGCCCTGCATACACACATATACACAGCCCTCCATACACACATATACACAGCCCTGCATACACACATATACACAGCCCTGCATACACACATATACACAGCCCTCCATACACACATATACACAGCCCTCCATACACACACATATACACAGCCCTCCATACACACATATACACACATATACACAGCCCTCCATACACACATAAACACAGCCCTGCATACACACATATACACACATATACACAGCCCTGCATACACACATATACACACAGCCCTCCATACACACATATACACACATATACACAGCCCTCCATACACACATATACACAGCCCTGCATACACACATATACACAGCCCTGCATACACACACATACACACATATACACAGCCCTGCATACACACAGCCTATCCCCATATACACAACCCCCTTCCTCATATACACAGCCCTGCATACACACATATACACAGCCCTCCATACACACATATACACAGCCCTCCATACACACATATACACAGCCCTGCATACACACATATACACAGCCCTGCATACACACATATACACAGCCCTCCATACACACATATACACAGCCCTCCATACACACATATACACAGCCCTCCATACACACATATACACACATATACACAGCCCTGCATACACACATATACACAGCCCTGCATACACACATATACACAGCCCTCCATACACACATATACACAGCCCTGCATACACACATATACACAGCCCTGCATACACACATATACACACATACGAAGCCCTCCATACACACATATACACACATATACACAGCCCTCAATACACACATATACACAGCCCTGCATACACACATATACACAGCCCTGCATACACACATACACACAGCCCTCCATACACACATATACACACATACACACAGCCCTCCATACACACATATACACACATATACACAGCCCTGCATACACACATATACACAGCCCTGCATACACACATATACACAGCCCTCCATACACACATATACACAGCCCTGCATACACACATATACACAGCCCTGCATACACACATATACACAGCCCTGCATACACACATATACACAGCCCTGCATACACACATATACACAGCCCTCCATACACACATATACACAGCCCTGCATACACACATATACACAGCCCTGCATACACACATATACACAGCCCTGCATACACACATATACACACATACACACAGCCCTCCATACACACATATACACACATATACACACATACACACAGCCCTCCATACACACATATACACACATATACACAGCCCTGCATACACACATATACACAGCCCTGCATACACACATATACACACATATACACAGCCCTGCATACACACATATACACAGCCCTCCATACACACATATACACAGCCCTGCATACACACATATACACAGCCCTGCATACACACATATACACACATATACACAGCCCTGCATACACACATATACACAGCCCTCCATACACACATATACACAGCCCTCCATACACACATATACACAGCCCTGCATACACACAGCCCTCCATACACACATATACACACCCCTGCATGCACACATATACACAGCCCTGCAAACACACATATACACAGCCCTCCATACACACATATACACAGCCCTGCATACACACAGCCTATCCCCATATACACAACCCCCTTCCTCATATACACAGCCCTGCATACACACAGCCTATCCCCATATACACAACCCCCTTCCTCATATACACAGCCCTGCATACACACATATACACAGCCCTGCATACACACATATACACAGCACTGCAATCACACATATACACAGCCCTGCATACACACATATACACAGCCCTCCATACACACATATACACAGCCCTCCATACACACATATACACACATATACACAGCCCTCCATACACACATATACACAGCCCTGCATACACACATATACACAGCCCTGCATACACACATATACACACAGCCCTCCATACACACATATACACACATATACACAGCCCTCCATACACACATATACACAGCCCTGCATACACACATATACACAGCCCTGCATACACACATATACACACATATACACAGCCCTGCATACACACATATACACACATATACACAGCCCTGCATGCACACATATACACACATATACACAGCCCTGCAAACACACATATACACAGCCCTCCATACACACATATACACAGCCCTGCATACACACAGCCTATCCCCATATACACAACCCCCTTCCTCATATACACAGCCCTGCATACACACATATACACAGCCCTGCATACACACATATACACAGCCCTCCATACACACATATACACAGCCCTCCATACACACATATACACACATATACACAGCCCTGCATACACACAGCCTATCCCCATATACACAACCCCCTTCCTCATATACACAGCCCTGCATACACACATATACACAGCCCTCCATACACACATATACACAGCCCTCCATACACACAGCCTATCCCCATATACACAACCCCCTTCCTCATATACACAGCCCTCCATACACACTTATACACAGCCCTGCATACACACATATACACAGCCCTCCATACACACAGCCTATCCCCATATACACAACCCCCTTCCTCATATACACAGCCCTCCATACACACATATACACAGCCCTCCATACACACATATACACAGCCCTCCATACACACATATACACAGCCCTGCATACACACATATACACAGCCCTGCATACACACATATACACAGCCCTGCATACACACATATACACAGCCCTGCATACACACATATACACAGCCCTGCATACACACATATACACAGCCCTGCATACACACATATACACAGCCCTGCATGCACACATATACACAGCCCTGCATACACACATACACACAGCCCTCCATACACACATATACACACATATACACAGCCCTCCATACACACATATACACAGCCCTCCATACACACATATACACAGCCCTCCATACACACATATACACACATATACACAGCCCTCCATACACACATATACACAGCCCTCCATACACACATATACACAGCCCTGCATACATACATATACACAGCCCTCCATACACACATATACACAGCCCTCCATACACACATATACACAGCCCTCCATACACACATATACACAGCCCTGCATACACACATATACACAGCCCTGCATACACACATATACACAGCCCTCCATACACACATATACACAGCCCTCCATACACACATATACACACATATACACAGCCCTCCATACACACATATACACAGCCCTGCATACACACATATACACACAGCCCTCCATACACACATATACACACATATACACAGCCCTCCATACACACATATACACACATATACACAGCCCTGCATACACACATATACACAGCCCTGCATACACACATATACACACATATACACAGCCCTGCATGCACACATATACACAGCCCTGCAAACACACATATACACAGCCCTCCATACACACATATACACAGCCCTGCATACACACAGCCTATCCCCATATACACAACCCCCTTCCTCATATACACAGCCCTGCATACACACAGCCTATCCCCATATACACAACCCCCTTCCTCATATACACAGCCCTGCATACACACAGCCTATCCCCATATACACAACCCCCTTCCTCATATACACAGCCCTGCATACACACATATACACAGCCCTCCATACACACATATACACAGCCCTCCATACACACATATACACAGCCCTGCATACACACATATACACAGCACTGCAATCACACATATACACAGCCCTCCATACACACATATACACAGCCCTCCATACACACATATACACAGCCCTCCATACACACATATACACACATATACACAGCCCTCCATACACACATATACACAGCCCTGCATACACACATATACACACATATACACAGCCCTGCATACACACATATACACACAGCCCTCCATACACACATATACACACATATACACAGCCCTCCATACACACATATACACAGCCCTGCATACACACATATACACAGCCCTGCATACACACATATACACACATATACACAGCCCTGCATACACACATATACACACATATACACAGCCCTGCATGCACACATATACACACATATACACAGCCCTGCAAACACACATATACACAGCCCTGCATACACACATATACACAGCCCTGCATACACACATATACACAGCCCTGCAAACACACATATACACAGCCCTGCAAACACACATATACACAGCCCTCCATACACACATATACACAGCCCTGCATACACACAGCCTATCCCCATATACACAACCCCCTTCCTCATATACACAGCCCTGCATACACACATATACACAGCCCTGCATACACACATATAGACAGCCCTCCATACACACATATACACACATATACACAGCCCTCCATACACACATATACACAGCCCTCCATACACACAGCCTATCCCCATATACACAACCCCCTTCCTCATATACACAGCCCTGCATACACACATATACACAGCCCTCCATACACACATATACACAGCCCTCCATACACACAGCCTATCCCCATATACACAACCCCCTTTCTCATATACACAGCCCTGCATACACACATATACATAGCCCTCCATACACACATATACACAGCCCTCCATACACACAGCCTATCCCCATATACACAACCCCCTTCCTCATATACACAGCCCTGCATACACACATATACACAGCCCTCCATACACACAGCCTATCCCCATATACACAACCCCCTTCCTCATATACACAGCCCTCCATACACACATATACACAGCCCTCCATACACACATATACACAGCCCTGCATACACACATATACACAGCCCTCCATACACACAGCCTATCCCCATATACACAACCCCCTTCCTCATATACACAGCCCTGCATACACACATATACACAGCCCTCCATACACACATATACACAGCCCTCCATACACACATATACACAGCCCTCCATACACACAGCCTATCCCCATATACACAACCCCCTTCCTCATATACACAGCCCTGCATACACACATATACACAGCCCTGCATACACACATATACACAGCCCTGCATACACACATATACACAGCCCTGCATACACACATATACACAGCCCTCCATACACACAGCCTATCCCCATATACACAACCCCCTTCCTCATATACACAGCCCTGCATACACACATATACACAGCCCTCCATACACACATATACACAGCCCTCCATACACACATATACACAGCCCTCCATACACACAGCCTATCCCCATATACACAACCCCCTTCCTCATATACACAGCCCTGCATACACACATATACACAGCCCTGCATACACACATATACACAGCCCTGCATACACACATATACACAGCCCTGCATACACACATATACACAGCCCTCCATACACACATATACACAGCCCTCCATACACACATATACACAGCCCTCCATACACACATATACACAGCCCTCCATACACACATATACACAGCCCTCCATACACACAGCCTATCCCCATATACACAACCCCCTTCCTCATATACACAGCCCTGCATACACACATATACACAGCCCTGCATACACACATATACACAGCCCTGCATACACACATATACACAGCCCTGCATACACACATATACACAGCCCTCCATACACACAGCCTATCCCCATATACACAACCCCCTTCCTCATATACACAGCCCTGCATACACACATATACACAGCCCTGCATACACACATATACACAGCCCTGCATACACACATATACACAGCCCTGCATACACACATATACACAGCCCTCCATACATACAGCCTATCCCCATATACACAACCCCCTTCCTCATATACACAGCCCTCCATACACACATATACACAGCCCTGCATACACACATATACACAGCCCTGCATACACACATATACACAGCCCTGCATACACACATATACACAGCCCTCCATACACACATATACACAGCCCTCCATACACACATATACACAGCCCTCCATACACACATATACACAGCCCTGCATACACACATATACACAGCCCTGCATACACACATATACACACATATACACAGCCCTCCATACACACATATACACAGCCCTCCATACACACATATACACTGCCCTCCATACACACATATACACAGCCCTCCATACACACAGCCTATCCCCATATACACAACCCCCTTCCTCATATACACAGCCCTGCATACACACATATACACAGCCCTGCATACACACATATACACAGCCCTGCATACACACATATACACAGCCCTGCATACACACATATACACAGCCCTCCATACACACATATACACAGCCCTCCATACACACAGCCTATCCCCATATACACAACCCCCTTCCTCATATACACAGCCCTCATAAGTAAATTCCTCATGTGTAATTTCTGTTGCCACGGCCCTTAGCTTTGATGTTTGCAGCGATTGAATGTCTGTACAGTGCTGATCATGTGACTCCTCCTCCTCCTCCATGTGACTGATCACATGACGGTGACATCATCGCAGGTCCTGTTACAGCCTCAGGCCAGCGCATACAAACTTCCCTTCCCCTGCGGCGATGTGGAGGGAAAGCACTGCTCTAATCACACAATTTAGGCAGCCGCGAGGCCCCTGTCAGCGCGAGGCCTAAGGCGGCCGCCTAAATCGCCTAATTAGAGAGCCGCCTCTGACTGTGGTCATGATGTCAGCAGAGAGCTCTGTGTTTCAAACAGAAATGAATTTCCACTGTAGTATTCAGCAGCTAATAAGTACAGGAAGGATTAAGATTTTTTCATAGAAGTTATTTACAAATCTGTTTAACTTTCTGGCACCAGTTGATTTAAAAAAAAAATATACGTTTTTCACCGGAGTACCCCTTTAACCCCTTAAGGACGCAGGACGTAAATGTACGTCCTGGTGAGGTGGTACTTAACGCACCAGGACGTACATTTACGTCCTAAGCATAACCGCGAGCATCGGAGCGATGCCCGTGTCATGCGCGGCTGATCCCGGCTGCTAATCGCAGCCAGGGACCCGCCGGCAATGGCCGACGCCCGCGATCTCGCGGGCGTCCGCCATTAACCCCTCAGGTGCCGGGATCAATACAGATCCCGGCATCTGCGGGAGTTCGCGATTAAAATGAACGATCGGATCGCCCGCAGCGCTGCTGCGGGGATCCGATCATTCATAACGCCGCACGGAGGTCCCCTCACCTTCCTCCGTGCGGCTCCCGGCGTCTCCTGCTCTGGTCTGTGATCGAGCAGACCAGAGCAGGAGATGACCGATAATACTGATCTGTTCTATGTCCTATACATAGAACAGATCAGTATTAGCAATCATGGTATTGCTATGAATAGTCCCCTATGGGGACTATTCAAGTGTAAAAAAAAATGTAAAAAAATGTAAAAGTAAAAGTAAAAAAAAAGTGAAAAATCCCCTCCCCCAATAAAAAAGTAAAACGTCCGTTTTTTCCTATTTTACCCCCAAAAAGCGTAAAAAACATTTTTTATAGACATATTTGGTATCGCCGCGTGCGTAAATGTCCGAACTATTAAAATAAAATGTTAATGATCCCGTACGGTGAACGGCGTGAACGAAAAAAATTTTAAAAAGTCCAAAATTCCTACTTTTTTAATACATTTTATTAAAAAAAAAATTATAAAAAATGTATTAAAAGTTTTTTATATACAAATGTGGTATCAAAAAAAAGTACAGATCATGGCGCATAAAATGAGCCCCCATACTGCCGCTTATACGGAAAAATAAAAAAGTTATAGGTCATCAAAATAAAGGGATTATAAACGTACTAATTTGGTTAAAAAGTTTGTGATTTTTTTTAAGCGCAACAATAATATAAAAGTATATAATAATGGGTATCATTTTAATCGTATTGACCCTCAGAATAAAGAACACACATCATTTTTACCAGAAATTGTACGGCGTGAAAACAAAACCTTCCAAAATTAGCAAAATTGCGTTTTTCGTTTTAATTTCCCCACAAAAATAGTGTTTTTTGGTTGCGCCATACATTTTATGATATAATGAGTGATGTCATTACAAAGGACAACTGGTCGCGCAAAAAATAAGCCCTCATACTAGTCTGTGGATGAAAATATAAAAGAGTTATGATTTTTAGAAGGCGAGGAGGAAAAAATGAAAACGTAAAAATTAAATTGTCTGAGTCCTTAAGGCCAAAATGGGCTGAGTCCTTAAGGGGTTAATTCACTTGTTTAATTCACTTGTAGTGGGAGAATTTTGGTCTAGGGTTCTACAGAGTATTGAAAAGAAATAAAATATGAAGAGACTGGTTAGGAACAAAAGTTATTTTAGGGTATCTGAGCAAAATTAGGAAAGGTCGAGAGTTATTGTATCGTATCTTAATGCTGGCTAAGGTATTGATCCTGAGAGGGCTTTTTGGTACTATTGGTCCAAACATAATTGCATGGGACAGACTGGTCCAAAAATTTTGAAAGTATGAAAAATGGCGAGTTGGCAACTCCAAAAAAGGGTTAATTAGATATAGAGCAATCTGGGTAGAATGGGAATAGTAAGAGGATAGCAGGGAAATGTTAATTACATTAGTATTTTTTTTTATTTTTTCCCCGCCTTATGACAGGGGGAGGGGGGGAGGGTTGTGTAATGTTGTGGATAATATTGTTCCTTTGTTTTGTATTTATATGTCAAATTTGTAATAAAATGTATTTAAATTGGAACTAAACAATTCAGCATGCCGTGACTATCCACTGGTGGGCTTTTCCCGGCCAGTTAAACTTATGCCTCCTGCAACCTTCTACTCATTGTTCACACACAGCGTTTGCAACCTCTTGCTGTGAACTCTCTTCAGGACTTCTGCATTAGTCACAGACATCCCTGTAGCTTCTTTTCCGGACACCTTTTCCAGATGACCGCGCAATTCTAGCCCCACCTTGGGCTCATCTTCAGCTGGCGGATGGAACCCATGTTCCTGTACCTGATCAGTTTCTGCTTTTACTGAAGATTCTGTTTCAGTCAGAGGCACACTTGTCACTTGAGTCTCTGGATCCTCCTGGACTTGACTTGCGGACTGTTCTTAGACTTCCCTAGCAGTCTGACAGACCCCTACCTGACCTACATCTAGTGACTGCTGACACTCCCTATCAGATGTACCTGCTCTAGTCACCTGACAGTCTTCCCATAACTGCTGAAAAAAAAGAAAATCCGTCCCCAGTACTACCTCATACTCCAAGGAGGGCGCTTTTACAACCTTGTGACCTATAGTACCATAGGGGGTAGAAATACAGACATAACCCCAAATAACTGCCTGTATAGACACTATGACAGGATCTGGCTTCACCAGACTTAATATACCCCTAGGCTCTAGCAAAGCAATAATCTTTTTACCCCCCTACTACCACCTCACACAGGTTTTATTTTGTCCCATCAGAATTTTTAACAAAAAACATTATCACATTGCATAGGTTCACACAGTCCAGTAGTGACACACCACCCACCATTACCTCAGGAACCTTTGTGTGCGGTTTCTCTGGCACACTCCCCATTCCACAACTGCCAAAAATATGTGAAGTCTTTGCCCAGTATAATCTCTATCTCAAGCTTGGGACACACCTCCCTAACATGGTTCACTGTCCCATGACAGGTTTCACAGTCAATCAGAACAGTCTTAAAAGGCTCTGGTAGGGTCTTCACAAATGGTATTATGTCCGGCATGACTCTGGATACAGCCTGGTGACAGTCCAAATCCACAAACAGAGGGATTCCACCCACCAGTAACTCTCGGGTCCTCACATTTATCTTGGCGATAACCGGTTGCTGTCCACATCGGTTGCTCCTAGCAACGGCATTTCAACGTCTACCCATTTTTCAAAACAAACAACATGGCTTACTCCTGTTGCGCTGCGCAGGTGGCCCGTCCACCTGTCATCTTAGCTGAGAGAGCGCTCACTCGCTTGACGCGATCTGTTGCCCCTAGCAACGCTTTCACCACATGCTCAGTCCTGCTCTTGTACTCCACAGCTGGGCTTGTCTGACTTGCACCATGCAGGGTGGTGGGTTGCTCCCAGCAACAACTTTACTGCAACTCAACAGTTGGTTGCTCTTAGCAATGTGCTGCCCGTATCCTCCACCAATTGTACGGATTTCTCCCTGGGGATAGCTCTGGGATCGTCATTGACACTGCCACGGGACCCGTTTCCACTTCAATCAGTAGGCAAACAACAGTTCTTTATGCAAGTCTGGTATCTTTATTAGACAGGTTGCAGGATAAATAAAACCCTAGACCGTCTGGTCACTAACTAAACAATCCTGCATGCCCTGACTATCCACTGGTGGGCTTCTCCCAGCCAGTTAAACTTATGCCTCCTGCAACCTTCTACTCACTGTTCACACACAGCGTTTGCAACCTCTTGCTGTGTGTCTCATCCACACCACTCTTTGGAGCCACTCACAGCTTGGGCTGTGTGTTCCTCACAGGACCCCTGCCTCTCCCCTTACAGCCATCTTGCTGTCTTCTAGGGAGAGCCCCAACTATTCTGTCTGACTTCCTTTTAAACACACTTGCCCTATCTGCTACTTCATTAATTAGGCCACAGGTGGAGAATTCTCCATGGTTAACTAGTGTTACGCCGAGCGCTCCGGGTCCCCGCTCCTCCCCGGAGTGCTCGCAGCGTCCTCTCATTCGCAGCGCCCCGGTCAGACCTGCTGACCGGGTGCGCTGCGATATTATTCCCAGCCGGGATGCGATTCGTGACGCGGGATGCGCCCGCTCGCGATGCGCATCCCGACTCCCGTACCTGACCCGTTCCCCGTCTGTGTTGTCCCGGCGCGCGCGGCCCCGCTCCTTAGGGCTCGCGCGCCGGGTCGCTGCAATTTAAAGGGCCATTGCGCCACTGATTGGCGCAGCAGGCCTAATCAGTATCCTCACCTGTGCACTCCCTATTTATACCTCACTTCCCCTGCACTCCCTCGCCGGATCTTGTTGCCATTGTGCCAGTGAAAGCGTTTCCTTGTGTGTTCCTAGCCTGTGTTCCAGACCTCCTGCCGTTGCCCCTGACTACGATCCTTGCTGCCTGCCCTGACCTTCTGCTACGTCCGACCTTGCTCTTGTCTACTCCCTTGTACCGCGCTTATCTCAGCAGTCAGAGAGGTTGAGCCGTTGCTGGTGGATATGACCTGGTTGCTACCGCCGCTGCAAGACCATCCCGCTTTGCGGCGGGCTCTGGTGAATACCAGTAGCAACTTAGAACCGGTCCACCAGCACGGTCCACGCCAATCCCTCTCTGGCACAGAGGATCCACCTCCAGCCAGCCGAATCGTGACAACAAGGATATACACCCTTTCCTTGCCACACTGTCACTATATATATATATATATATATATATATATATATATATATATATATAATTATTCACTGCCCCTTCCTCTCCTCACCATGTGAGCTCACTGCTCCTTCCTTCCTCTCCTCACCATGTGAGCTCACTGCTCCTTCCTCTCCTCACCATGTGGGCTCACTGCTCCTTCCTTCCTCTCCTCACCATGTAGGCTCACTGCTCCTTCCTCTCCTCACCATGTGAGCTCACTGCTCCTTCCTTCCTCTCCTCACCATGTAGGCTCACTGCTCCTTCCTTCCTCTCCTCACCATGTGAGCTCACTGCTCCTTCCTCTCCTCACCATGTGGGCTCACTGCTCCTTCCTTCCTCTCCTCACCATGTGAGCTCACTGCTCCTTCCTCTCCTCACCATGTGAGCTCACTGCTCCTTCCTCTCCTCACCATGTGAGCTCACTGCTCCTTCCTCTCCTCACCATGTGGGCTCACTGCTCCTTCCTTCCTCTCCTCACCATGTAGGCTCACTGCTCCTTCCTTCCTCTCCTCACCATGTGGGCTCACTGCTCCTTCCTTCCTCTCCTCACCATGTGAGCTCACTGCTCCTTCCTCTCCTCACCATGTGGGCTCACTGCTCCTTCCTTCCTCTCCTCACCATGTAGGCTCACTGCTCCTTCCTTCCTCTCCTCACCATGTGAGCTCACTGCTCCTTCCTCTCCTCACCATGTGGGCTCACTGCTCCTTCCTTCCTCTCCTCACCATGTGAGCTCACTGCTCCTTCCTTCCTCTCCTCACCATGTGAGCTCACTGCTCCTTCCTCTCCTCACCATGTAGGCTCACTGCTCCTTCCTTCCTCTCCTCACCATGTGGGCTCACTGCTCCTTCCTTCCTCTCCTCACCATGTGAGCTCACTGCTCCTTCCTCTCCTCACCATGTGAGCTCACTGCTCCTTCCTCTCCTCACCATGTGAGCTCACTGCTCCTTCCTCTCCTCACCATGTGGGCTCACTGCTCCTTCCTTCCTCTCCTCACCATGTAGGCTCACTGCTCCTTCCTTCCTCTCCTCACCATGTGGGCTCACTGCTCCTTCCTTCCTCTCCTCACCATGTGGGCTCACTGCTCCTTCCTTCCTATCCTGTATGACATTGCACAGTATCACTTCCTCTTGTCCTGTATGAGTGGACAGTGCACAGTATCACTTCCTCCTGGCTGCTCTTCCCTTTGCTCCTTGGTATGTTGGGGGCTGTGATCATGTATCACGTCTCTGGGATCATCTCCAGGATTTCTTGCCCGCCCTGGAGGCGGCTGTGATCAGTGAGGGACCCTCGCTCCGGCCGGCTGTGATCTGTGAGCAGACACTCTGTGAGGGAATCTCGCTCGGTCCAGCTGTGATCTGTGAGCGGACACTCGGTGAGGGACCCTCGCTCGGTCCGGCTGTTATCTGTGAGCGGACACTCGGTGAGGGACCCTCGCTCGGTCTGGCTGTGATCTGTGAGCGGACACTCTGTGAGGGACCCTCGCTCGGTCTGGCTGTGATCTGTGAGCGGACACTCTGTGAGGGACCCTCGCTCCGTCCGGCTGTGATCTGTGAGCGGACACTCTGTGAAGGACCTTTGCTCGGTCCGGCTGTGATCTGTGAGCGGACACTTGGTGAGAGACCCTCGCTCGGGTCGGCTGTGATCTGTGAGGGGACACTCGTGAGGAACCTTTGCTCGGGCCGTCTGTGTCCACCATGCTCCTGCAGTTCGTGGCTCTTCTGCTCCCCGGATTCCTGGTGGATCTGCTCTTCGTTCTTCTGCTGGTCGCTGTAGTCGCCTCCATCCTGGTCGCACAATGGATGAGCGAGCGCAACACCAAGATGAAAATCGAGCGAGCGCAAATGCAGAGGAACCGCGGCCTGGAGCTGATGGAGAAGAGGATGCTGCGCTATAAGTCCGGGGTACGAGGGGCAAATCCTATAACCGCGATATATACGGGAGGAGGGTGTATACAGGAGTATATAGAATGTATATAGCTGTGTAGACCGGAGTATATAGAATGTATATAGCTGTGTATACTGGAGTATATAGAATGTATATCGCTATGTTGACCGGAGTATATAGAATGTATATAGCTGTGTAGACCGGAGTATATAGAATGTATATAGATGTGTATACCGGAGTATATAGAATGTATACCGTAGTATATAGAATGAATATCGCTGTGTATACTGGAGTATATAGAATGTGTATATAGATGTGTATACAGGAGTATATAGAATGTCTATAGCTGTGTATACTGGAGTATATAGAATGTATATAGATGTGTATACAGGAGTATATAGAATGGATATCGCTATGTAGACCGGAGTAAATAGAATGTGTATATAGATGTGTATACAGGAGTATATAGAATGTATATAGCTGTGTAGACTGGAGTATATAGAATGTATATAGCTGTGTATACAGGAGTATATAGAATGTATATAGCTGTGTAGACTGGAGTATATAGAATGTATATAGCTGTGTAGACTGGAGTATATAGAATGTATATAGCTGTGTATACAGGAGTATATAGAATGGATATCGCTGTGTATACCGGACTATATACAGATTTGAAGCAGAGTATATAGCGGATGTATATATACCTGGTCGGGCTGCCCGTACTGTGCTGAGGGTTCGTTCCTTTGTCCTTGCTGTTATTTCTCGCGGTCTCAGACCACGCCCCCACATCTTCTGTACTGGTGACGCCATATTGGATCCTTGGTGGGGACGGGGTTAATGTCAGGGTCCCTTAATCGCATTATGTTACTGGGGAGAGGGGGATCGATGAGACAGGTCATGTGACAGATCAGGATTATTACTTGTGATATAATTGGCGCCATTTCCGTTCTATATTCTGGATCTCCTTTACATGCATCTCTCCAGAGACTACAGGGTTAAGACCTTCCTGGGGGAATTTGCGCGCTCCTGCGTTCTATTTTTGGCGCTGTGATCCGGTTTCGGGGATTAGTTCTGATGGGGGTGATGGTCCTCGCAGCTGTCGTTCTATGACTGTCCGGCCGCCTGATCCTCGCAGCTCACGGTCAGCGCCGCGGATCGATACCGGACGGTCACTATGTTGTGGTTCCTGCTGGAATTCGCCGTTAACCATTTGTTGCTCTCCACTATCTGCTGCTTTGTCGCATCCACCATTGTCTTAACATGTTTCAACCGCCTTCGCTGCAGCATGAAGATCGAGCGGGCGCAGAAGATGCGGGAACAGGCGCTGCACGCCATGGAAAGACGTATCGCAGACTTCAAGAAACAGGTAACAGACTGTGACCCTGGAGAGTGTCGGCTGCTGCAGCCTAGATCCGTTTTTTATTTTTCTTCGTATTTTTATCATTTATCCTAAGGGTTAATATCGACCTACATGGTCGCCATATTGTATGACTGCGCACATAACGTCACAGCTTAGGGTTCGCCGAGTCCAAGCCATAAAGCGTAATACACAAACCGCGTCCTGCTCTGAACCCCAGGCCGGGGCGATGGACGCACGTTTCCTCCCTCCGCTCACAACGACTTCAGCGATTCCTTATTTCTGTTCTTTCCATCTCCAAATAATAAAAATTTAATTGCAAATCAATATAAATCTCGCCATCGTCTGACCCTCTAAAGTCTTGTGGGCGGAGCCGTACCTTATTTATTGTGCTCTAGTCAGTAGTTTAGTCAATTATTAGCACATTTTTTGGGTGGTGCAATGTGACCACAATTTTGTTCATTTTTATTATTATTATTTTTTTTTTACGTTTCCGCCGTTCGTCGGAGTTTTATTTAAAAGTTCAGACATTTCCACTTCCAAATATTTCATGTTTTTGTTTAAAAAAATTGAAAGAGGGGGAGGGGCTCCAATGTTAGTCCGGCGGCAGGACACCTGTTTAAATTTCCCGGCAACTTCATAGCCTGAGACTAGACAGGTGTCCTGCCACCGGACTCATATTGGAGTTACACTTTAAGTCTCTAAAAGGGAATGGTCAGTAATCAGCTTGTACAGGCCGCCATGACAACCAGGACCCCCAACTACATGCCGCAGAGGTGTGGGGTCCTCACAGTACACGGGGTAGAGGTGTGGGGCCCTCACAGTACACGGGGCAGAGGTGTGGGGCCCTCACAGTACACGGGGTAGAGGTGTGGGGCCCTCACAGTACACGGGGTAGAGGTGTGGGGTCTTCACAGTACACGGGGTAGAGGTGTGGGGCCCTCACAGTACACGGGGCAGAGGTGTGGGGTCCTCACAGTACACGGGGTAGAGGTGTGGGGCCCTCACAGTACACGGGGCAGAGGTGTGGGGCCCTCACAGTACACGGGGTAGAGGTGTGGGGCCCTCACAGTACACGGGGTAGAGGTGTGGGGTCCTCACAGTACACGGGGTAGAGGTGTGGGGCCCTCACAGTACACGGGGCAGAGGTGTGGGGCCCTCACAGTACACGGGGCAGAGGTGTGGGGCCCTCACAGTACACGGGGTAGAGGTGTGGGGCCCTCACAGTACACGGGGTAGAGGTGTGGGGTCCTCACAGTACACGGAGTAGAGGTGTGGGGCCCTCACAGTACACGGGGTAGAGGTGCCCATGACGTCACAGTACACGGGGTAGAGGTGTGGGGTCCTCACAGTACACGGGGTAGAGGTGTGGGGCCCTCACAGTACACGGGGTAGAGGTGTGGGGCCCTCACAGTACACGGGGTAGAGGTGTGGGGCCCTCACAGTACACGGGGCAGAGGTGTGGGGCCCTCACAGTACACGGGGCAGAGGTGTGGGGCCCTCACAGTACACGGGGTAGAGGTGTGGGGCCCTCACAGTACACGGAGTAGAGGTGTGGGGTCCTCACAGTACACGGGGTAGAGGTGTGGGGTCCTCACAGTACACGGAGTAGAGGTGTGGGGCCCTCACAGTACACGGGGCAGAGGTGTGGGGCCCTCACAGTACACGGGGTAGAGGTGTGGGGTCCTCACAGTACACGGGGTAGAGGTGTGGGGTCCTCACAGTACACGGGGTAGAGGTGTGGGGTCCTCACAGTACACGGAGTAGAGGTGTGGGGTCCTCACAGTACACGGAGTAGAGGTGTGGGGTCCTCACAGTACACGGAGTAGAGGTGTGGGGTCCTCACAGTACACGGGGTAGAGGTGTGGGGCCCTCACAGTACACGGGGTAGAGGTGTGGGGCCCTCACAGTACACGGGGCAGAGGTGTGGGGTCCTCACAGTACACGGGGTAGAGGTGTGGGGCCCTCACAGTACACGGAGTAGAGGTGTGGGGCCCTCACAGTACACGGAGTAGAGGTGTGGGGTCCTCACAGTACACGGGGTAGAGGTGTGGGGCCCTCACAGTACACGGGGCAGAGGTGTGGGGCCCTCACAGTACACGGGGTAGAGGTGCCCATGACGTCACAGTACACGGGGTAGAGGTGTGGGGTCCTCACAGTACACGGGGTAGAGGTGTGGGGCCCTCACAGTACACGGGGTAGAGGTGTGGGGCCCTCACAGTACACGGGGTAGAGGTGTGGGGCCCTCACAGTACACGGGGCAGAGGTGTGGGGTCCTCACAGTACACGGGGTAGAGGTGTGGGGCCCTCACAGTACACGGAGTAGAGGTGTGGGGCCCTCACAGTACACGGAGTAGAGGTGTGGGGTCCTCACAGTACACGGGGCAGAGGTGTGGGGCCCTCACAGTACACGGGGTAGAGGTGTGGGGCCCTCACAGTACACGGGGCAGAGGTGTGGGGCCCTCACAGTACACGGGGTAGAGGTGTGGGGCCCTCACAGTACACGGGGTAGAGGTGTGGGGTCCTCACAGTACACGGAGTAGAGGTGTGGGGTCCTCACAGTACACGGAGTAGAGGTGTGGGGCCCTCACAGTACACGGGGTAGAGGTGTGGGGCCCTCACAGTACACGGGGTAGAGGTGTGGGGCCCTCACAGTACACGGAGTAGAGGTGTGGGGTCCTCACAGTACACGGAGTAGAGGTGTGGGGCCCTCACAGTACACGGGGTAGAGGTGCCCATGACGTCACAGTACACGGGGTAGAGGTGTGGGGTCCTCACAGTGCACGGGGTAGAGGTGTGGGGCCCTCACAGTACACGGGGTAGAGGTGCCCATGACGTCACAGTACACGGGGTAGAGGTGTGGGGCCCTCACAGTACACGGGGTAGAGGTGTGGGGCCCTCACAGTACACGGGGTAGAGGTGTGGGGTCCTCACAGTACACGGGGTAGAGGTGTGGGGTCCTCACAGTACACGGGGTTGAGGTGCCCATGATGTCACAGTACACGGGGTAGAGGTGTGGGGCCCTCACAGTACACGGGGTAGAGGAGTGGGGCCCTCACAGTACACGGGGTTGAGGTGCCCATGACGTCACAGTACATGGTTAGAGGCGTCCAGCTCTACCTACTCCTGTTCGGTGAATGACCGCCTCCTGGTGACACCATCCTTTGCACCGCCACATTTATAATACAGTGTTGGTCACCTGCCCCTCGCCCCAGCCCTGTTTATTACTGTGTATAGTGCCCCATAGACCTCCACCTGCCCCTCGCCCCAGCCCTGTTGATTACTGTGTATAGTGCCCCATAGACCTCCACCTGCCCCTCGCCCCAGCCCTGTTGATTACTGTGTATAGTGCCCCATAGACCTCCACCTGCCCCTCGCCCCAGCCCTGTTTATTACTGTGTATAGTGCCCCATAGACCTCCACCTGCCCCTCGCCCCAGCCCTGTTGATTACTGTGTATAGTGCCCCATAGACCTCCACCTGCCCCTCGCCCCAGCCCTGTTGATTACTGTGTATAGTGCCCCATAGACCTCCACCTGCCCCTCGCCCCAGCCCTGTTGATTACTGTGTATGGTGCCCCATAGACCTCCACCTGCCCCTCGCCCCAGCCCTGTTGGTTACTGTGTATGGTGCCCCATAGACCTCCACCTGCCCCTCACCCCAGCCCTGTTGTCTACTGTGTATAGTGCCCCATAGACCTCCACCTGCCCCTCGCCCCAGCCCTGTTGATTACTGTGTATAGTGCCCCATAGACCTCCACCTGCCCCTCGTCCCAGCCCTGTTGATTACTGTGTATAGTGCCCCATAGACCTCCACCTGCCCCTCGTCCCAGCCCTGTTGGTTACTGTGTATAGTGCCCCATAGACCTCCACCTGCCCCTCGTCCCAGCCCTGTTGGTTACTGTGTATAGTGCCCCATAGACCTTCACCTGCCCCTCGCCCCAGCCCTGTTGATTACTGTGTATAGTGCCCCATAGACCTCCACCTGCCCCTCGTCCCAGCCCTGTTGATTACTGTGTATAGTGCCCCATAGACCTCCACCTGCCCCTCGTCCCAGCCCTGTTGGTTACTGTGTATAGTGCCCCATAGACCTCCACCTGCCCCTCGTCCCAGCCCTGTTGATTACTGTGTATAGTGCCCCATAGACCTCCACCTGCCCCTCGTCCCAGCCCTGTTGATTACTGTGTATGGTGCCCCATAGACCTCCACCTGCCCCTCGCCCCAGCCCTGTTGATTACTGTGTATAGTGCCCCATAGACCTCCACCTGCCCCTCACCCCAGCCCTGTTGATTACTGTGTATAGTGCCCCATAGACCTCCACCTGCCCCTCACCCCAGCCCTGTTTATTACTGTGTATAGTGCCCCATAGACCTCCACCTGCCCCTCGTCCCAGCCCTGTTTATTACTGTGTATAGTGCCCCATAGACCTCCACCTGCCCCTCGCCCCAGCCCTGTTGATTACTGTGTATAGTGCCCCATAGACCTCCACCTGCCCCTCACCCCAGCCCTGTTGTCTACTGTGTATAGTGCCCCATAGACCTCCACCTGCCCCTCGCCCCAGCCCTGTTTATTACTGTGTATAGTGCCCCATAGACCTCCACCTGCCCCTCACCCCAGCCCTGTTGATTACTTTGTATGGTGCCCCATAGACCTCCACCTGCCCCTCACCCCAGCCCTGTTGATTACTGTGTATAGTGCCCCATAGACCTCCACCTGCCCCTCGCCCCAGCCCTGTTGATTACTGTGTATAGTGCCCCATAGACCTCCACCTGCCCCTCGTCCCAGCCCTGTTGATTACTGTGTATAGTGCCCCATAGACCTCCACCTGCCCCTCGCCCCAGCCCTGTTTATTACTGTGTATGGTGCCCCATAGACCTCCACCTGCCCCTCGCCCCAGCCCTGTTGATTACTGTGTATGGTGCCCCATAGACCTCCACCTGCCCCTCGCCCCAGCCCTGTTGATTACTGTGTATGGTGCCCCATAGACCTCCACCTGCCCCTCGCCCCAGCCCTGTTGATTACTGTGTATAGTGCCCCATAGACCTTCACCTGCCCCTCACCCCAGCCCTGTTGATTACTGTGTATGGTGCCCCATAGACCTCCACCTGCCCCTCGTCCCAGCCCTGTTGATTACTGTGTATAGTGCCCCATAGACCTCCACCTGCCCCTCGTCCCAGCCCTGTTGGTTACTGTGTATGGTGCCCCATAGACCTCCACCTGCCCCTCGCCCCAGCCCTGTTGATTACTGTGTATAGTGCCCCATAGACCTCCACCTGCCCCTCACCCCAGCCCTGTTGATTACTGTGTATAGTGCCCCATAGACCTCCACCTGCCCCTCACCCCAGCCCTGTTTATTACTGTGTATGGTGCCCCATAGACCTCCACCTGCCCCTCGCCCCAGCCCTGTTTATTACTGTGTATAGTGCCCCATAGACCTCCACCTGCCCCTCGCCCCAGCCCTGTTGATTACTGTGTATAGTGCCCCATAGACCTCCACCTGCCCCTCGCCCCAGCCCTGTTGTCTACTGTGTATAGTGCCCCATAGACCTCCACCTGCCCCTCGCCCCAGCCCTGTTGATTACTTTGTATGGTGCCCCATAGACCTCCACCTGCCCCTCACCCCAGCCCTGTTTATTACTGTGTATGGTGCCCCATAGACCTCCACCTGCCCCTCACCCCAGCCCTGTTGTCTACTGTGTAAAGTGCCCCATAGACCTCCACCTGCCCCTCGCCCCAGCCCTGTTGATTACTGTGTATAGTGCCCCATAGACCTCCACCTGCCCCTCACCCCAGCCCTGTTGTCTACTGTGTATAGTGCCCCATAGACCTCCACCTGCCCCTTGCCCCAGCCCTGTTGATTACTTTGTATGGTGCCCCATAGACCTCCACATGCCCCTCGCCCCAGCCCTGTTGGTTACTGTGTATAGTGCCCCATAGACCTCCACCTGCCCCTCACCCCAGCCCTGTTGTCTACTGTGTATAGTGCCCCATAGACCTTCACCTGCCCCTCGCCCCAGCCCCGTTGATTACTGTGTATGGTGCCCCATAGACCCCCACCTGCCCCTCGCCCCAGCCCTGTTGATTACTGTGTATAGTGCCCCATAGACCTCCACCTGCCCCTCGCCCCAGCCCTGTTGATTACTGTGTATGGTGCCCCATAGACCTCCACCTGCCCCTTGCCCCAGCCCTGTTGATTACTGTGTATAGTGCCCCATAGACCTCCACCTGCCCCTCGCCCCAGCCCTGTTGGTTACTGTGTATGGTGCCCCATAGACCTCCACCTGCCCCTCACCCCAGCCCTGTTGTCTACTGTGTATAGTGCCCCATAGACCTTCACCTGCCCCTCGCCCCAGCCCCGTTGATTACTGTGTATGGTGCCCCATAGACCCCCACCTGCCCCTCGCCCCAGCCCTGTTGATTACTGTGTATAGTGCCCCATAGACCTCCACCTGCCCCTCGCCCCAGCCCTGTTGATTACTGTGTATGGTGCCCCATAGACCTCCACCTGCCCCTTGCCCCAGCCCTGTTGATTACTGTGTATAGTGCCCCATAGACCTCCACCTGCCCCTCGCCCCAGCCCTGTTGGTTACTGTGTATGGTGCCCCATAGACCTCCACCTGCCCCTCGCCCCAGCCCTGTTGGTTACTGTGTATGGTGCCCCATAGACCTCCACCTGCCCCTCACCCCAGCCCTGTTGATTACTGTGTATGGTGCCCCATAGACCTCCACCTGCCCCTTGCCCCAGCCCTGTTGATTATTGTGTATAGTGCCCCATAGACCTCCACCTGCCCCTCGCCCCAGCCCTGTTGGTTACTGTGTATGGTGCCCCATAGACCTCCACCTGCCCCTTGCCCCAGCCCTGTTGATTACTGTGTATAGTGCCCCATAGACCTCCACCTGCCCCTCGCCCCAGCCCTGTTTATTACTGTGTATAGTGCCCCATAGACCTCCACCTGCCCCTCACCCCAGCCCTGTTGATTACTTTGTATGGTGCCCCATAGACCTCCACCTGCCCCTCACCCCAGCCCTGTTGTCTACTGTGTATAGTGCCCCATAGACCTCCACCTGCCCCTCGCCCCAGCCCTGTTGGTTACTGTGTATGGTGCCCCATAGACCTCCACCTGCCCCTCGCCCCAGCCCTGTTGATTACTGTGTATAGTGCCCCATAGACCTCCACCTGCCCCTCACCCCAGCCCTGTTGATTACTGTGTATAGTGCCCCATAGACCTCCACCTGCCCCTTGCCCCAGCCCTGTTGGTTACTGTGTATGGTGCCCCATAGACCTCCACCTGCCCCTCGCCCCAGCCCTGTTGATTACTGTGTATAGTGCCCCATAGACCTCCACCTGCCCCTCGCCCAGCCCTGTTGATTACTGTGTATGGTGCCCCATAGACCTCCACCTGCCCCTCGCCCCAGCCCTGTTGATTACTTTGTATGGTGCCCCATAGACCTCCACCTGCCCCTCGCCCCAGCCCTGTTGGTTACTGTGTATGGTGCCCCATAGACCTCCACCTGCCCCTCGCCCCAGCCCTGTTGATTACTGTGTATAGTGCCCCATAGACCTTCACCTGCCCCTCACCCCAGCCCTGTTGATTACTGTGTATAGTGCCCCATAGACCTCCACCTGCCCCTCGCCCCAGCCCTGTTGATTACTGTGTATAGTGCCCCATAGACCTCCACCTGCCCCTCGCCCCAGCCCTGTTGATTACTGTGTATAGTGCCCCATAGACCTCCACCTGCCCCTCGCCCCAGCCCTGTTGATTACTGTGTATAGTGCCCCATAGACCTCCACCTGCCCCTCGCCCCAGCCCTGTTGATTACTGTGTATGGTGCCCCATAGACCTCCACCTGCCCCTCGCCCCAGCCCTGTTGATTACTGTGTATAGTGCCCCATAGACCTCCACCTGCCCCTCGCCCCAGCCCTGTTGATTACTGTGTATAGTGCCCCATAGACCTCCACCTGCCCCTCACCCCAGCCCTGTTGATTACTGTGTATAGTGCCCCATAGACCTCCACCTGCCCCTCACCCCAGCCCTGTTGATTACTGTGTATAGTGCCCCATAGACCTCCACCTGCCCCTCACCCCAGCCCTGTTGATTACTGTGTATAGTGCCCCATAGACCTCCACCTGCCCCTCGTCCCAGCCCTGTTGATTACTGTGTATGGTGCCCCATAGACCTCCACCTGCCCCTTGCCCCAGCCCTGTTGATTACTGTGTATAGTGCCCCATAGACCTCCACCTGCCCCTCGCCCCAGCCCTGTTGATTACTGTGTATAGTGCCCCATAGACCTCCACCTGCCCCTCGCCCCAGCCCTGTTGATTACTGTGTATGGTGCCCCATAGACCTCCACCTGCCCCTCGCCCCAGCCCTGTTGATTACTGTGTATGGTGCCCCATAGACCTCCACCTGCCCCTCGCCCCAGCCCTGTTGATTACTGTGTATAGTGCCCCATAGACCTCCACCTGCCCCTCGCCCCAGCCCTGTTGATTACTGTGTATAGTGCCCCATAGACCTCCACCTGCCCCTCACCCCAGCCCTGTTGATTACTGTGTATAGTGCCCCATAGACCTCCACCTGCCCCTCACCCTAGCCCTGTTGTCTACTGTGTATAGTGCCCCATAGACCTCCACCTGCCCCTCACCCCAGCCCTGTTGTCTACTGTGTATAGTGCCCCATAGACCTCCACCTGACCCTCGCCCCAGCCCTGTTGATTACTGTGTATGGTGCCCCATAGACCTCCACCTGCCCCTCACCCAAGCCCTGTTGTCTACTGTGTATAGTGCCCCATAGACCTCCACCTGCCCCTCGCCCCAGCCCTGTTGATTACTGTGTATGGTGCCCCATAGACCTCCACCTGCCCCTCGTCCCAGCCCTGTTGATTACTGTGTATAGTGCCCCATAGACCTCCACCTGCCCCTCGTCCCAGCCCTGTTGATTACTGTGTATAGTGCCCCATAGACCTCCACCTGCCCCTCGCCCCAGCCCTGTTGATTACTGTGTATGGTGCCCCATAGACCTCCACCTGCCCCTCGCCCCAGCCCTGTTTATTACTGTGTATAGTGCCCCATAGACCTCCACCTGCCCCTCGCCCCAGCCCTGTTGTCTACTGTGTATAGTGCCCCATAGACCTCCACCTGCCCCTCGCCCCAGCCCTGTTGATTACTGTGTATGGTGCCCCATAGACCTCCACCTGCCCCTCGCCCCAGCCCTGTTTATTACTGTGTATAGTGCCCCATAGACCTCCACCTGCCCCTCGCCCCAGCCCTGTTGATTACTGTGTATGGTGCCCCATAGACCTCCACCTGCCCCTCGTCCCAGCCCTGTTGATTACTGTGTATGGTGCCCCATAGACCTCCACCTGCCCCTTGCCCCAGCCCTGTTGATTACTGTGTATGGTGCCCCATAGACCTCCACCTGCCCCAAGTCTCGGCCCTATCGGGATGGCATGGTTGCTGCCAGGGGCTGAAGGCGGTGACAAAGCTTTAGTGGTCACAATGCGGGCCCCTGGCCAAGGTATGAGATTCGCTGCTATTTGTGGCCGTCATCCGTATTCTCTCCAGTGGGCAGTGCCATCCTCTTATATGCCAGGCCACCCGTATTGCCCCGCAGACATGCTGAAATCTCTGTGGCCCCTGTCTCCTATGGGGGCCAATCCCCTTGTGGTCACTGCCCTATGTTGCCTGGTCACAGGCTTCCTGCTGTCCAGATGGGTCGGCCGGAGACGTTGTAGGGAAAAGATCCAGAGGGCCCGGGTGCAGAGGGGCCAGGCCCTGGAGCTGATGGAGAAGACTGTGGTGGCCCAGAAGGTAAGTAGACTTCATCCCTATCCTGACGGGAGGAGACTCCTCATGGTATCGCACCTCTAGGGGGCAGTGTTATCAAGGGTGACAGTTATGCACAGAACTACATTGAGATTAGTGAAGCTTTTGGGGCCACATGGAGCAAGGGCCCAGCAGGGTGGAGCTGATGCCCCGAGCTGGTTGTCTGATAACGCACGTTATGTTTAGTGCCCCCTCCATATTATCATTTCATAACAACCGCTGGATTAGGAGGGTGTATGATGGACCAAACCAACAGGGCTCAGGGCGGGGGGCATGACAATAAGTAACCCCCCCCCCATATCTACACTGCTCAAAATAATAAAGGTCTCCCTGCGATAACACATGGTAGATCTGAATGAACGAATCGTATGAAATCCTTTCCTCTTTACATAGATGAATGTGACAACAAAATCACCAAAAATTATCAATGGAAATCATTAACCCCTGGAGGTCTGGATATGGAGTCACCCTCAAAATCACAGTGGAAAACCCCACTACAGGCTGATCCAACTTTATGTAATGTCCTTAATACAAGTCCCAATGAGGCTCAGTAGTGTGTGTGGCCTCCACGTGCCCGTATGACCTCCCCGCCTGGGCATGCTCCTGATGAGGTGGAGGATGGTCTCCTGAGGGATGTCCTCCCAGACCTGGACTAAAGCATCCGCCAACTCCTGGACAGTCTGTGGTGGATGGAGCGAGACGTCCCAGATGTGCTCAATCGGATTCAGGGGAACGGGCGGCCAGTCCATAGCATCAATGCCTTCCTCTTGTAGGAACTGCTGACACACTCCAGCCACATGAGGTCTAGCATTGTCTTGTATTAGGTGGAACACAACCGCACCAGAATATGGTCTCACAAGGGGTCTGAGGGTCTCATCTCGGTACCTAATGGCAGTCAGGCTACCTCTGGCAAGCACATGGAGGGCTGTGCGGCCCCCCCAAAGAAATGCCACCCCACACCATTACTGACCCACCACCAAACCGGTCATGCTGGAGGATGTTGCAGGCAGCAGAACGTTCTCCACGGCGTCTCCAGACTCTGTCACATGTGCTCAGTGTGAACCTGCTTTCATCTGTGAAGAGCACAGGGCCCCAGTGGGGAATTTGCCAATCTTGTTGTTCTCTGGCAAATGCCAAACGTCCTGCACGGTGTTGGGCTGTAAGAACAACCCCCACCTGTGGACGTCGGGCCCTCATACAACCCCCACCTGTGGACGTCGGGCCCTCATACAACCCCCACCTGTGGACGTCGGGCCCTCATACAACCCCCACCTGTGGACGTCGGGCCCTCATACCGCCCTCATGGAGTCTGTTTCTGACCGTTTGAGTGGACACATGCACATTTGTGGCCTGCTGGAGGTCATTTTGCAGGGCTCTGGCAGTGCTCCTCCTGCTCCTCCTGCTCCTCCTGCTCCTCCTGCTCCTCCTTGCACATAGGTGGAGGTAGTGATCCTGCTGCTGGGTTGTTGTCCTCCTACGGCCTCCTCCACGTCTCCTGATGTACTGGCCTGTCTCCTGGTTGTGTAATATCTACCCCCCATATATATAGTGTAATATCTACCCCCCATATATATAGTGTAATATCTACCCCCCATATATATAGTGTAATATCTACCCCCCATATATATATAGTGTAATATCTACCCCCCATATATATAGTGTAATATCTACCCCCCATATATATAGTGTAATATCTACCCCCCATATATATAGTGTAATATCTACCCCCCATATATATAGTGTAATATCTACCCCCCATATATATAGTGTAATATCTACCCCCCATATATATATAGTGTAATATCTACCCCCCATATATATATAGTGTAATATCTACCCCCCCATATATATAGTGTAATATCTACCCCCCATATATATAGTGTAATATCTACCCCCCATATATATAGTGTAATATCTACCCCCCCCATATATATAGTGTAATATCTACCCCCCATATATATAGTGTAATATCTACCCCCCATATATATATAGTGTAATATCTACCCCCCATATATATAGTGTAATATCTACCCCCCATATATATAGTGTAATATCTACCCCCCATATATATAGTGTAATATCTACCCCCCATATATATAGTGTAATATCTACCCCCCATATATATAGTGTAATATCTACCCCCCATATATATAGTGTAATATCTACCCCCATATATATATAGTGTAATATCTACCCCCCTATATATATAGTGTAATATCTACCCCCCCATATATATAGTGTAATATCTACCCCCATATATATAGTGTAATATCTACCCCCATATATATATAGTGTAATATCTACCCCCCATATATATAGTGTAATATCTACCCCCCATATATATATAGTGTAATATCTACCCCCCATATATATAGTGTAATATCTACCCCCCATATATATATAGTGTAATATCTACCCCCCATATATATAGTGTAATATCAACCCCCCATATATATAGTGTAATATCTACCCCCCATATATATAGTCTAATATCTACCCCCCATATATATAGTGTAATATCTACCCCCCATATATATATATAGTGTAATATCTACCCCCCATATATATATAGTGTAATATCTACCCCCCCATATATATATAGTGTAATATCTACCCCCCATATATATAGTGTAATATCTACCCCCCATATATATATAGTGTAATATCTACCCCCCATATATATAGTGTAATATCTACCCCCCATATATATAGTGTAATATCTACCCCCCATATATATATAGTGTAATATCTACCCCCCATATATATAGTGTAATATCTACCCCCCATATATATATTGTAATATCTACCCCCCATATATATATATATATAGTGTAATATCTACCCCCCATATATATAGTGTAATATCTACCCCCCATATATATATAGTGTAATATCTACCCCCCATATATATATAGTGTAATATCTACCCCCCATATATATTGTGTAATATCTACCCCCCATATATATAGTGTAATATCTACCCCCCATATATATAGTGTAATATCTACCCCCCATATATATAGTGTAATATCTACCCCCATATATATAGTGTAATATCTACCCCCCATATATATAGTGTAATATCTACCCCCCATATATATAGTGTAATATCTACCCCCATATATATAGTGTAATATCTACCCCCCATTTATATAGTGTAATATCTACCCCCCATATATATATAGTGTAATATCTACCCCCATATATATAGTGTAATATCTACCCCCCAATATATATATATATATATATATATATATAGTGTAATATCTACCCCCCATATATATATAGTGTAATATCTACCCCCCATATATATAGTGCAATATCTATCCCCATATATATATATATATATATATATAGTGTTATATCTACCCCCCATATATATAGTGTAATATCTACCCCCCATATATATATAGTGTAATATCTACCCCCCATATATATAGTGTAATATCTACCCCCCCCCATATATATAGTGTAATATCTACCCCCCATATATATAGTGTAATATCTACCCCCCATATATATAGTGTAATATCTACCCCCCATATATATATATAGTGTAATATCTACCCCCCATATATATAGTGTAATATCTACCCCCCATATATATATAGTGTAATATCTACCCCCCATATATATATATCTATAGTGTAATATCTACCCCCCATATATATATAGTGTAATATCTACCCCCCATATATATATAGTGTAATATCTACCCCCCATATATATAGTGTAATATCTACCCCCCATATATATAGTGTAATATCTACCCCCCATATATATAGTGTAATATCTACCCCCCATATATATATAGTGTAATATCTACCCCCCATATATATAGTGTAATATCTACCCCCCCCCCCAATATATATAGTGTAATATCTACCCCCCATATATATAGTGTAATATCTACCCCCCATATATATAGTGTAATATCTACCCCCCATATATATATATAGTGTAATATCTACCCCCCATATATTATATATATAGTGTAATATCTACCCCCCCATATATATAGTGTAATATCTACCCCCCATATATATAGTGTAATATCTACCCCCCATATATATAGTGTAATATCTACCCCCCATATATATATATATATATATATATATATAGTGTAATATCTACCCCCCCATATATATAGTGTAATATCTACCCCCCCATATATATAGTGTAATATCTACCCCCCATATATATAGTGTAATATCTACCTCCCATATATATAGTGTAATATCTACCCCCATATATATATAGTGTAATATCTACTCCCCATATATATAGTGTAATATCTACCCCCCATATATATATAGTGTAATATCTACCCCCCATATATATATAGTGTAATATCTACCCCCCATATATATTGTGTAATATCTACCCCCCATATATATAGTGTAATATCTACCCCCCCATATATATAGTGTAGTATCTACCCCCCATATATATATAGTGTAATATCTACCCCCATATATATAGTGTAATATCTACCCCCCATATATATAGTGTAATATCTACCCCCCATATATATAGTGTAATATCTACCCCCATATATATAGTGTAATATCTACCCCCCATTTATATAGTGTAATATCTACCCCCCATATATATATAGTGTAATATCTACCCCCATATATATAGTGTAATATCTACCCCCCATATATATATATATATATATATATATATAGTGTAATATCTACCCCCCATATATATATAGTGTAATATCTACCCCCCATATATATAGTGCAATATCTATCCCCATATATATATATATATATATATATAGTGTTATATCTACCCCCCATATATATAGTGTAATATCTACCCCCCATATATATATAGTGTAATATCTACCCCCCATATATATAGTGTAATATCTACCCCCCCCCCATATATATAGTGTAATATCTACCCCCCATATATATAGTGTAATATCTACCCCCCATATATATAGTGTAATATCTACCCCCCATATATATATATAGTGTAATATCTACCCCCCATATATATATATATATAGTGTAATATCTACCCCCCCATATATATAGTGTAATATCTACCCCCCATATATATAGTGTAATATCTACCCCCCATATATATAGTGTAATATCTACCCCCCATATATATATAGTGTAATATCTACCCCCCATATATATAGTGTAATATCTACCCCCCCCCATATATATAGTGTAATATCTACCCCCCATATATATAGTGTAATATCTACCCCCCATATATATAGTGTAATATCTACCCCCCATATATATATAGTGTAATATCTACCCCCCATATATATATATATATAGTGTAATATCTACCCCCCCATATATATAGTGTAATATCTACCCCCCATATATATAGTGTAATATCTACCCCCCATATATATATATATATATATATATATAGTGTAATATCTACCCCCCCATATATATAGTGTAATATCTACCCCCCATATATATAGTGTAATATCTACCCCCCATATATATAGTGTAATATCTACCCCCATATATATATAGTGTAATATCTACTCCCCATATATATAGTGTAATATCTACCCCCCATATAGTGTAATATCTACCCCCCCATATATATAGTGTAATATCTACCCTCCATATATATATATAGTGTAATATCTACCCCCCATATATATAGTGTAATATCTACCCCCATATATATAGTGTAATATCTACCCCCATATATATAGTGTAATATCTACCCTCCATATATATATATATATAGTGTAATATCTACCCCCCATATAGTGTAATATCTACCCCCCATATATATAGTGTAATATCTACTCCCCATATATATAGTGTAATATCTACCCCCCATATAGTGTAATATCTACCCCCCATATATATAGTGTAATATCTACCCCCCCATGTATATAGTGTAATATCTACCCCCCATATATATAGTGTAATATCTACCCCCATATATATAGTGTAATATCTACCCCCATATATATATAGTGTAATATCTACCCCCCATATATATATAGTGTAATATCTACCCCCCATATATATATAGTGTAATATCTACCCCCCATATATATATATAGTGTAATATCTACCCCCATATATATAGTGTAATATCTACCCCCCATATATATAGTGTAATATCTACCCCCCATATATATAGTGTAATATCTACCCCCCATATATATATATAGTGTAATATCTACCCCCCATATATATAGTGTAATATCTACCCCCCATATATATATATAGTGTAATATCTACCCCCCATATATATATAGTGTAATATCTACCCCCCATATATATATATATAGTGTAATATCTACCCCCCATATATATATATAGTGTAATATCTACCCCCCATATATATATAGTGTAATATCTACCCCCCATATATATATAGTGTAATATCTACCCCCCATATATATATAGTGTAATATCTACCCCCCATATATATAGTGTAATATCTACCCCCCATATATTAGTGTAATATCTACCCCCCATATATATAGTGTAATATCTACCCCCCATATATATATAGTGTAATATCTACCCCCCATATATAGTGTAATATCTACCCCCCATATATATATATATAGTGTAATATCTACCCCCCATATATATATAGTGTAATATCTACCCCCCATATATATAGTGTAATATCTACCCCCTATATATATATATATATATATATATATATATATATAGTGTAATATCTACCCCCCATATATATAGTGTAATATCTACCCCCCATATATATATATATAGTTTAATATCTACCCCCCATATATATAGTGTAATATCTACCCCCCATATATAGTGTAATATCTACCCCCCATATATATAGTGTAATATCTACCCCCCATATATATATATAGTTTAATATCTACCCCCCATATATATAGTGTAATATCTACCCCCATATATAGTGTAATATCTACCCCCCATATATATAGTGTAATATCTACCCCCATATATATATAGTGTAATATCTACCCCCCATATATATATATAGTGTAATATCTACCCCCCATATATATATATAGTGTAATATCTACCCCCCATACATATATATATATAGTGTAATATCTACCCCCCATATATATATATAGTGTAATATCTACCCCCCATATATATATATAGTGTAATATCTACCCCCCCATATATATATAGTGTAATATCTACCCCCCATATATATATATAGTGTAATATCTACCCCCCATACATATATATATATATAGTATAATAACCAAAAAAAGAGGGGCACAAAATACTGACCTATGGTCCAACCTTGTCTCTGGCATACAGAGAAATACAAATAATACCCAAGAAAATTACACAGAGACATAAAATAGTGAAAAAGTATATATAGTCTTTATTAGTAGTGACTGATTTTAAAAACAGAATTTAAAAGGAACGACAGTGGACAGACTACTGAGGCGTCTGGATGAGGGATAGAAACAGAGCTGAGCTACAGAACATCAATAAGAAATGGGAGATAATAAAGTGACCCCCATCCGGGTGTATATACATGTAAAAGGTATAGGCTGTACAAAAATATACTAGTAATTAAATACCAACATATGTAAACATATACACTCAGAATGGCTATATAGATGGAAATCCCGTATTGCACAATGCCCAGAGACAAAAAGTTTGTGACCGCACCATGGAATAAGAAAATGAATAAAGTATACAATTATGAGAGTGATAAACGGGTGAAAGGATAGAGAGTCCCAGGAATCGGGATAGAAACATACACCAATGTACAACAATCACCGGAATCCTGGAAAATATGACTCAAATATAAATCACCCATCTCACATCACAAGAGCATACAGCGGACATCTTACCCTAATACAGAACGCCACCCCTACAACGTTGTTTCGCAACAAGCTTCCTCAGGGAGTATATGGTATGAAAGGGAGGTAGATATTTATATACATGTGTAGCCAATAAGAATGCAAAACACATACAAAGCAATCAGGGCACCTGAGAGGAGAATCCAATGTGAACCAGCGTCCGAACGCCATTACAGTCATCACTGCGCATGTTCGGCATGATGATGATGCAGTGCGTCCACTGCGTCACCACGCCGAGAGCTCATAGCGCAGCTCCGTACTCACGAATAGGTGTGAGATGTGCGGCGAAATCTCGTGCATGCGTATCACGCTGAGACAGCACGCAACGGCCATCTTGGATGTGGGAAACGGAGCTGGCAGCATTATTGCAGACATCCTTAGGAAAACATACAGCAAATAGAGGTGAGGTGTGTGCGAAAACGTGAGAGAAAGCAGTGACATGCAAAAGTGAGATGTGCAAAACCAAAGTGCCATGCCGAGATTGTTATACATAAGTGCAACACATATATTACAGTGACGACCAAATATAACAATATGGAAATATGTAAGAAATATATCTATAAGAAGATATATATATAAAAATAAAACCTATATAGATATAAAGATGTGTGACAAGTGCAAATATGTGTGTGAAATATGCGGATACATAGAAAAAACAAATGTGAATAAATATTAATCGATATGTGCAAACACATTAATGTGAAATACACAGGGCTCACTATAAGAATATATATGAGGGGATAGAGGGTACATGTAGATGAATATACACCAATAAATTAATGTGAGCCACAAAGGACTCACTGGAGAATATATAATATTCAAATGATGTGATAAAGGATACGTCTACTGACATATTTATATGAAATGTGAAAAATATACTGTATGCAAATATCGGTGAATTGTTTGGATGTTGGATAAAACCAGCCATTTCCTGGACTGCTGCAAGGATAATTTCATAAGTTCGTATCTTCCATCGGATCCGGTTAGGGTGCCCTGAAGTAAGGAAAGGGGACAAAAAGAAAAGAGGTAGGGAAAAGAAGGGAAAGGGAAAAGCAAAAAGGAGAAAACAGGGGAGGACAGAGACAAGCAAAAGGAAAAACAAAGGAAGATAAATAAAAAACAAGGGAAAAAGAGAGAAAAAGGGGGGGAGGCCAAGAAAAATAAATAAGAGCAAGGGAAAAAGAAAGAAAGAGGGGGGAACCAAGAAAAAACAACAAAAAACAAAATAAGACATAATGACTACAAAAGAACAAGTTAAAATCAATTAAAACCATATTAAAGTAGAAAAATTCAAACCGGACCAGGTGGCAATACCAAGGGAATAGAAACAAAATAAATCATGTACGTAGAAAGGGCGCAAAACTATTGTGCTCATTGAGCCCATACGGGGTCACAGTTTTCAGGGTAAAAATCCACCTTGATTCCTTCTGTGTGAGAATTTGGCGCCAGTTACCACCCCTAGGGCCAACCAAGACCCTGTCTATGCCTCTTACCTTGAGGAGTTTGCTGTCACACCCATGATGTCTTCAAAGTAGATAGATCTTCAATGTCTCTTGCAGCCTCAATCCCCAGGACATGTTCACGTACCCTTCTCCTCAGTTCTCTAGAGGTGAGACCAACATATATTAGGTGGCAGGGGCAAGTGACGTAAGAAATTACACCAGATGTGCAACAATTGATGGTGGGTGTTATAGTAAACTTCTTTTCCCCAGAGGAATTAAGAAATTCTTCAGCTTTCTCTACATTCGGGCATGCTACACATCCCCCGCAGGGCCTACAGCCCCATTTGGGACCCTTAGAGCCAAATATATATATAGTGTAATATCTACCCCCCATATATATATAGTGTAATATCTACCCCCCATATATAGTGTAATATCTACCCCCCATATATATAGTGTAATATCTACCCCCCATATATATAGTGTAATATCTACCCCCCATATATATAGTGTAATATCTACCCCCCATATATATATAGTGTAATATCTACCCCCCATATATATAGTGTAATATCTACCCCCCATATATATATAGTGTAATATCTACCCCCCATATATATATAGTGTAATATCTACCCCCCATATATATATAGTGTAATATCTACCCCCCATATATATATAGTGTAATATCTACCCCCCATATATATATATATATAGTGTAATATCTACCCCCCATATATATATATAGTGTAATATCTACCCCCCATATATATATAGTGTAATATCTACCCCCCATATATATAGTGTAATATCTACCCCCCCCCATATATATATAGTGTAATATCTACCCCCATATATATAGTGTAATATCTACCCCCCCATATATATATAGTGTAATATCTACCCCCCCATATATATATAGTGTAATATCTACCCCCCATATATATATAGTGTAATATCTACCCCCCATATATATATAGTGTAATATCTACCCCCCATATATATATAGTGTAATATCTACCCCCCATATATATATATATATAGTGTAATATCTACCCCCCATATATATATATAGTGTAATATCTACCCCCCATATATATATAGTGTAATATCTACCCCCCATATATATAGTGTAATATCTACCCCCCCCATATATATATAGTGTAATATCTACCCCCATATATATAGTGTAATATCTACCCCCCCATATATATATAGTGTAATATCTACCCCCCCATATATATATAGTGTAATATCTACCCCCCATATATATAGTGTAATATCTACCCCCATATATATATAGTGTAATATCTACCCCCCATATATATAGTGTAATATCTACCCCCCATATATATATAGTGTAATATCTACCCCCATATATATAGTGTAATATCTACCCCCCATATATATATAGTGTAATATCTACCCCCATATATATAGTGTAATATCTACCCCCCATATATATATAGTGTAATATCTACCCCCCATATATATATAGTGTAATATCTACCCCCCATATATATAGTGTAATATCTACCCCCCATATATATAGTGTAATATCTACCCCCATATATATAGTGTAATATCTACCCCCCATATATATAGTGTAATATCTACCCCCCATATATATATAGTGTAATATCTACCCCCCATATATATAGTGTAATATCTACCCCCATATATATAGTGTAATATCTACCCCCCATATATATAGTGTAATATCTACCCCCATATATATAGTGTAATATCTACCCCCCATATATATATAGTGTAATATCTACCCCCCATATATATATATATAGTGTAATATCTACCCCCCATATATATAGTGTAATATCTACCCCCCATATATATAGTGTAATATCTACCCCCCATATATATATAGTGTAATATCTACCCCCCATATATATAGTGTAATATCTACCCCCCATATATATATAGTGTAATATCTACCCCCCATATATATATAGTGTAATATCTACCCCCCATATATATATAGTGTAATATCTACCCCCCATATATATAGTGTAATATCTACCCCCCCATATATATAGTGTAATATCTACCCCCCCCATATATATAGTGTAATATCTACCCCCCCATATATAGTGTAATATCTACCCCCCATATATATAGTGTAATATCTACCCCCCCCCATATATATAGTGTAATATCTACCCCCCATATATATAGTGTAATATCTACCCCCCCATATATATATAGTGTAATATCTACCCCCCATATATATATAGTGTAATATCTACCCCCCCATATATATATAGTGTAATATCTACCCCCCATATATATAGTGTAATATCTACCCCCCCATATATATAGTGTAATATCTACCCCCCCCATATATATAGTGTAATATCTACCCCCCCATATATAGTGTAATATCTACCCCCCATATATATAGTGTAATATCTACCCCCCATATATATAGTGTAATATCTACCCCCCCATATATATATAGTGTAATATCTACCCCCCATATATATATAGTGTAATATCTACCCCC
>NW_026610883.1:130000-152797 GCF_029499605.1 Hyla sarda
CACCATGTCTTATCCTCCAGAGCTGCACTCACTATTCTGCTGTTACATCATGAATTATCCTCCAGAGCTGCACTCACTATTCTGCTGTTACATCATGAATTATCCTCCAGAGCTGCACTCACTATTCTGCTGTTACACCATGTCTTATCCTCCAGAGCTGCACTCACTATTCTGCTGTTACATCATGAATTATCCTCCAGAGCTGCACTCACTATTCTGCTGTTACATCATGAATTATCCTCCAGAGCTGCACTCACTATTCTGCTGTTACACCATGTCTTATCCTCCAGAGCTGCACTCACTATTCTGCTGTTACATCATGAATTATCCTCCAGAGCTGCACTCACTATTCTGTTGTTACACCATGTCTTATCCTCCAGAGCTGCACTCACTATTCTGCTGTTACAGCATGTCTTATCCTCCAGAGCTGCACTCACTATTCTGCTGTTACATCATATCTTACCTCCAGAGCTGCACTCACTATTCTGCTGTTACATCATGTCTTATCCTCCAGAGCTGCACTCACTATTCTGCTGTTACATCACATCTTATCCTCCATAGTTGCACTCACTATTCTGCTGTTACATCACATCTTATCCTCCATAGTTGCACTCACTATTCTGCTGTTACATCATGTCTTATCCTCCATAGTTGCACTCACTATTCTGCTGTTACATCACATTTTATCCTCCATAGTTGCACTCACTATTCTGCTGTTACATCATGTCTTATCCTCCATAGTTGCACTCACTATTCTGCTGGGGTCTCAGTCCTCAGGGTGTGTCCTGATTTCTTTTCCAGCTTTGACTGCAGTAACTCCATTTTCGGTCAGACCCTGAACCCCCACAACCATAAGAAGACATGTGGGGGCTCCAGCGGGGGGGAGGGCGCTCTGATCGCAGCGGGGGGCGCTATTCTGGGTGTGGGCACTGATGTCCTGGGAAGTATCCGGATGCCGAGCAGCTTCTGTGGGATCTGTGGACTGAAGCCTTCTGGGGAACGCCTGAGGTGAGATAATGGGGGGGGATCAGTGATTAATGATGGGGGGATCAGTGATTAATGATGGGGGGATCAGTGATTAATGATGGGGGGATCAGTAATTAATGATGGGTGGATCAGTAATTAATGATGGGGGGATCAGTGATTAATGATGGGGGAATCAGTGATTAATGATGGGGGGATCAGTGATTAATGATGGGGGGATCAGTGATTAATGATGGGGGGATCAGTGATTAATGATGGGGGGATCAGTGATTAATGATGGGGGGATCATTGATTAATGATGGGGGGATCAGTGATTAATGATGGGGGGGATCAGTGATTAATGATGGGGGGATCAGTAATTAATGATGGGTGGATCAGTAATTAATGATGGGGGGATCAGTGATTAATGATGGGTGGATCAGTAATTAATGATGGGTGGATCAGTAATTAATGATGGGGGGATCAGTGATTAATGATGGGGGGATCAGTAATTAATGATGGGTGGATCAGTAATTAATGATGGGGGGGATCAGTGATTAATGATGGGGGGATCAGTAATTAATGATGGGGGGATCAGTAATTAATGATGGGGGATCAGTGATTAATGATGGGGGGATCAGTGATTAATGATGGGGGGATCATTGATTAATGATGGGGGGATCAGTGATTAATGATGGGGGGATCAGTAATTAATGATGGGTGGATCAGTAATTAATGATGGGGGGATCAGTGATTAATGATGGGGGGGATCAGTGATTAATGATGGGGGGATCAGTGATTAATGATGGGTGGATCAGTAATTAATGATGGGGGGATCAGTGATTAATGATGGGGGGATCAGTGATTAATGATGGGGGGATCAGTGATTAATGATGGGGGGGATCAGTGATTAATGATGGGGGGATCAGTGATTAATGATGGGGGGATCAGTAATTAATGATGGGTGGATCAGTAATTAATGATGGGGGATCTATAATTTCTATTAAGTCTCTGATGAGTTTTCACAAATCTAGGGGATGTTACTGGTGTCGCGCGTGTAGGGGATGTTACTGGTGTCGCGCGTGTAGGGGATGTTACTGGTGTCGGGTGTGTAGGGGATGTTACTGGTGTCGGGCGTGTAGGGGATGTTACTGGTGTCGCGCGTGTAGGGGATGTTACTGGTGTCGCACGTGTAGGTGATGTTACTGGTGTCGCGCTTGTAGGTGATGTTACTGGTGTCGCGCGTGTAGGTGATGTTACTGGTGTCGGGCGTGTAGGTGATGTTACTGGTGTCGCGCGTGTAGGGGATGTTACTGGTGTCGGGCGTGTAGGGGATGTTACTGGTGTAGGGGATGTTACTGGTGTAGGGGATGTTACTGATGTAGGGGTGTCACGATGCCGGCTGGCAGGTAGTGGATCCTCTGTGCCAGAGCGGGATTGGCGTGGACCGTGCTAGTGGATCGGTTCTAAGTCACTACTGGTTTTCACCAGAGCCCGCCGCAAAGCGGGATGGTCTTGCTGCGGCGGTAGTGACCAGGTCGTATCCACTAGCAACGGCTCAACCTCTCTGGCTGCTGAAGATAGGCGCGGTACAAGGGAGTAGACAGAAGCAAGGTCGGACGTAGCAGAAGGTCGGGGCAGGCAGCAAGGATCGTAGTCAGGGGCAACGGCAGGAGGTCTGGAACACAGGCTAGGAACACACAAGGAAACGCTTTCACTGGCACAATGGCAACAAGATCCGGCGAGGGAGTGCAGGGGAAGTGAGGTGATATAGGGAAGTGCACAGGTGAATACACTAATTGGAACCACTGCGCCAATCAGCGGCGCAGTGGCCCTTTAAATCGCAAAGACCCGGCGCGCGCGCGCCCTAGGGAGCGGGGCCGCGCGCGCCGGGACAGGACCGACGGAGAGCGAGTCAGGTACGGGAGCCGGGGTGCGCATCGCGAGCGGGCGCTACCCGCATCGCGAATCGCATCCCGGCTGGAGGCGATATCGCAGCGCCCCGGGTCAGTGGATCTGACCGGAGCGCTGCAGTGAGGAGAGTGTAGCGAGCGCTCCGGGGAGGAGCGGGGACCCGGAGCGCTCGGCGTAACAGTACCCCCCCCCTTGGGTCTCCCCCTCTTCTTAGAGCCTGAGAACCTGAGGAGCAGACTTTTGTCTAGGATATTGTCCTCAGGTTCCCAGGATCTCTCTTCTGGACCACAACCCTCCCAGTCCACTAAAAAAAAGTTTTTCCCTCTGACCTTTTTAGATGCCAGAATCTCTTTGACGGAGAAGATGTCCGAGGAGCCGGAAACAGGAGTGGGGGGAACAGATTTGGGAGAGAAACGGTTGATGATAAGTGGTTTAAGAAGAGAAACGTGAAAGGCATTAGGAATACGAAGAGAAGGAGGAAGAAGAAGTTTGTAAGAGACAGGATTAATCTGGCACAAAATTTTGAAAGGACCAAGATAGCGTGGTCCCAACTTGTAGCTAGGGACACGGAAGCGGACATATTTAGCGGAGAGCCATACCTTGTCTCCAGGAGAAAAAATGGGAGGAGCTCTTCTTTTCCTATCCGCAAACTTCTTCATGCGTGATGAAGCCTGTAAGAGAGAATTTTGGGTCTCTTTCCATATGATGGAAAGATCACGAGAAATTTCATCCACAGCGGGCAGACCAGAGGGCAAGGGGGTAGGGAGGGGGGGAAGAGGGTGACGGCCGTACACCACGAAAAATGGGGATTTGGAGGAAGATTCAGAGACTCTGAAGTTATACGAGAATTCGGCCCATGGTAGAAGATCTGCCCAGTCATCCTGGCGGGAAGAAACAAAATGTCGTAAATAATCACCCAGGACTTGGTTAATTCTTTCTACTTGTCCATTGGATTGAGGATGATATGCAGAAGAAAAGTTTAATTTAATCTTGAGTTGTTTACAGAGAGCCCTCCAGAATTTAGACACGAATTGGACGCCTCTATCCGAGACGATCTGCGTAGGCAACCCGTGAAGACGAAAAATGTGTACAAAAAATTGTTTAGCCAATTGAGGCGCTGAAGGAAGACCAGGAAGAGGGATGAAATGTGCCATTTTGGAGAATCGATCAACGACCACCCAAACAACAGTGTTGCCACGGGAAGGGGGTAAGTCAGTAATAAAATCCATACCAATCAGAGACCAAGGCTGTTCGGGGACAGGCAGAGGATGAAGAAAACCAGCGGGCTTCTGGCGAGGAGTCTTATCCCGGGCACAGATAGTGCAGGCTCGCACAAAGTCCACAACATCCGTCTCCAGAGTCGGCCACCAATAGAAGCGGGAGATGAGTTGCACAGATTTCTTGATACCCGCATGACCTGCGAGATGGGAGGAGTGACCCCATTTGAGGATTCCGAGGCGTTGGCGTGGAGAAACGAAGGTCTTTCCTGGAGGAGTTTGCCTGATGGAGGCAGGAGAAGTGGAAATCAGGCAGTCAGGAGGAATGATGTGTTGCGGAGAAAGTTCAACTTCAGAAGCATCCGAGGAACGAGAGAGAGCATCGGCCCTAATGTTCTTATCGGCAGGCCGAAAGTGAATTTCAAAATTAAATCGGGCAAAGAACAGAGACCACCTGGCCTGGCGAGGATTCAGCCGTTGGGCAGACTGGAGGTAGGAGAGGTTCTTGTGATCGGTGTAAATAATAACAGGAAATCTTGATCCCTCCAGCAGATGCCTCCATTCCTCAAGTGCTAATTTAATGGCTAGAAGCTCTCGATCCCCGATGGAGTAGTTCCTCTCCGCCGGAGAGAAGGTCCTAGAAAAAAAACCACAAGTAACAGCATGCCCGGAAGAATTTTTTTGTAGAAGGACAGCTCCAGCTCCCACTGAGGAGGCATCAACCTCCAATAGGAAGGGTTTAGATGGGTCAGGTCTGGAGAGCACAGGAGCCGAAGAAAAGGCAGACTTGAGCCGTTTAAAGGCGTCTTCCGCTTGAGGAGGCCAAGACTTGGGGTCGGCATTTTTTTTGGTTAAAGCCACGATAGGAGCCACAACGGTGGAAAAGTGTGGAATAAATTGCCTGTAATAATTGGCGAACCCCAAAAAACGTTGGATAGCACGGAGTCCTGAGGGGCGTGGCCAATCTAGAACGGCAGAGAGTTTGTCTGGATCCATTTGTAGTCCCTGGCCAGAGACCAAGTATCCTAGAAAAGGAAGAGATTGGCATTCAAACAGACATTTCTCTATTTTGGCATAGAGTTGATTGTCACGAAGTCTCTGAAGAACTATACGGACATGCTGGCGGTGTTCTTCTAGATTGGCAGAAAAAATCAGGATATCGTCCAGATATACAACAACACAGGAGTATAAGAGATCACGAAAAATTTCATTAACAAAGTCTTGGAAGACGGCAGGGGCGTTGCACAGGCCAAAGGGCATGACCAGATACTCAAAGTGTCCATCTCTGGTGTTAAATGCCGTTTTCCATTCATCCCCCTCTCTGATGCGGATGAGATTATAAGCACCTCTTAAGTCCAGTTTGGTAAAGATGTGGGCACCTTGGAGGCGATCAAAGAGTTCAGAGATGAGGGGTAGGGGGTAGCGGTTCTTAACCGTGATTTTATTAAGACCGCGGTAGTCAATGCAAGGACGTAGAGAGCCATCCTTTTTAGACACAAAGAAAAATCCGGCTCCGGCAGGAGAGGAGGATTTACGGATAAAGCCCTTTTTTAAATTTTCCTGGACGTATTCAGACATGGCAAGAGTCTCTGGGGCGGACAGAGGATAAATTCTGCCCCGGGGTGGAGTAGTGCCCGGGAGGAGGTCGATCGGACAATCATAAGGCCTGTGAGGAGGTAGAGTCTCAGCTTGTTTTTTGCAAAAAACATCCGCAAAGTCCATATAGGCCTTAGGGAGACCGGTTACAGGAGGAACCACAGAGTCACGGCAAGGGTTACTGGGAACCGGTTTTAGGCAGTCCTTGGAACAAGAGGGACCCCAACTCTTGATCTCCCCAGTGGACCAGTCCAGGGTTGGGGAATGAAGTTGAAGCCAGGGAAGTCCAAGGAGAATTTCCGAGGTGCAATTGGGGAGGACCAAAAGTTCAATCCTCTCGTGATGAGATCCGATGCACATTAGAAGGGGCTCCGTGCGGAAACGTATGGTACAGTCCAATCTTTCATTGTTTACACAATTGATGTAGAGGGGTCTGGCGAGACTGGTCACCGGGATGTTGAACCTGTTGACGAGAGAGGCCAAAATAAAATTTCCTGCAGATCCGGAGTCCAAGAAGGCCATAGTAGAGAAGGAGAAGGCAGAGGCAGATATCCGCACAGGCACAGTAAGACGTGGAGAAGCAGAGTAGACATCAAGGACTGTCTCACCTTTGTGCGGAGTCAGCGTACGTCTTTCCAGGCGGGGAGGACGGATAGGACGATCCTTCAGGAAGTGTTCGGTACTGGCACAGTACAGGCAGAGATTCTCCATGCGGCGTCGTGTCCTCTCTTGAGGTGTCAGGCGAGACCGGTCGACCTGCATAGCCTCCACGGCGGGAGGCACAGGAACAGATTGCAGGGGACCAGAGGAGAGAGGAGCCGGGGAGAAGAAACGCCTCGTGCGAACAGAGTCCATATCCTGGCGGAGCTCCTGACGCCTTTCGGAAAAACGCATGTCAATGCGAGTGGCTAGGTGAATGAGTTCATGTAGGTTAGCAGGGATTTCTCGTGCGGCCAGAACATCTTTAATGTTGCTGGATAGGCCTTTTTTAAAGGTCGCGCAGAGGGCCTCATTATTCCAGGATAATTCTGAAGCAAGAGTACGGAATTGTACGGCATACTCGCCAACGGAAGAATTACCTTGGACCAGGTTCAGCAGGGCAGTCTCAGCAGAAGAGGCTCGGGCAGGTTCCTCAAAGACACTTCGAATTTCCGAGAAGAAGGAGTGTACAGAGGCAGTGACGGGGTCATTGCGGTCCCAGAGCGGTGTGGCCCAAGACAGGGCTTTTCCAGACAGAAGGCTGACTACGAAAGCCACCTTAGACCTTTCAGTGGGGAACTGGTCCGACATCATCTCCAAGTGCAGGGAACATTGGGAAAGAAAGCCACGGCAAAACTTAGAGTCCCCATCAAATTTATCCGGCAAGGATAGTCGAAGACCAGAAGCGGCCACTCGCTGCGGAGGAGGTGCAGGAGCTGGCGGAGGATATGATTGCTGAAGCTGTGGTAGTAGCTGCTGTAGCATCACGGTCAGTTGAGACAGCTGTTGGCCTTGTTGCGCTATCTGTTGTGACTGCTGGGCGACCACCGTGGTGAGGTCAGCGACAACTGGCAGAGGAACTTCAGCGGGATCCATGGCCGGATCTACTGTCACGATGCCGGCTGGCAGGTAGCGGATCCTCTGTGCCAGAGAGGGATTGGCGTGGACCGTGCTAGTGGATCGGTTCTAAGTAACTACTGGTTTTCACCAGAGCCCGCCGCAAAGCGGGATGGTCTTGCTGCGGCGGTAGTGACCAGGTCGTATCCACTAGCAACGGCTCAACCTCTCTGGCTGCTGAAGATAGGCGCGGTACAAGGGAGTAGACAGAAGCAAGGTCGGACGTAGCAGAAGGTCGGGGCAGGCAGCAAGGATCGTAGTCAGGGGCAACGGCAGGAGGTCTGGAACACAGGCTAGGAACACACAAGGAAACGCTTTCACTGGCACGATGGCAACAAGATCCGGCAAGGGAGTGCAGGGGAAGTGAGGTATACATAGGGAGTGCACAGGTGAACACACTAATTGGAACCACTGCGCCAATCAGCGGCGCAGTGGCCCTTTAAATCGCAAAGACCCGGCGCGCGCACGCCCTAGGGAGCGGGGCCGCGCGCGCCGGGACAGGACCGACGGAGAGCGAGTCAGGTACGGGAGCCGGGGTGCGCATCGCGAGCGGGCGCTACCCGCATCGCGAATCGCATCCCGGCTGGAGGCGATATCGCAGCGCCCCGGGTCAGTGGATCTGACCGGAGCGCTGCAGTGAGGAGAGTGTAGCGAGCGCTCCGGGGAGGAGCGGGGACCCGGAGCGCTCGGCGTAACAAGGGGATGTTACTGATGTAGGGGATGTTACTGGTGTAGGGGATGTTACTGGTGTCGGGCGTGTAGGGGATGTTACTGATGTAGGGGATGTTACTGATGTAGGGGATGTGACTGGTGTAGGGGATGTTACTGATGTAGGGGATGTTACTGGTGTAGGGGATGTTACTGATGTAGGGGATGTTACTGGTGTAGGGGATGTTACTGGTGTAGGGGATGTTACTGATGTAGGGGATGTTACTGATGTAGGGGATGTTACTGATGTAGGGGATGTTACTGATGTAGGGGATGTGACTGGTGTAGGGGATGTTACTGATGTAGGGGATGTTACTGGTGTAGGGGATGTTACTGATGTAGGGGATGTTACTGATGTAGGGGATGTTACTGATGTAGGGGATGTTACTGGTGTAGGGGATGTTACTGGTGTAGGGGATGTTACTGGTGTCGGGCGTGTAGGGGATGTTACTGGTGTAGGGGATGTTACTGATGTAGGGGATGTTACTGGTGTAGGGGATGTTACTGGTGTAGGGGATGTTACTGGTGTAGGGGATGTTACTGATGTAGGGGATGTTACTGATGTAGGGGATGTTACTGGTGTAGGGGATGTTACTGGTGTAGGGGATGTTACTGGTGTCGGGCGTGTAGGGGATGTTACTGGTGTAGGGGATGTTACTGATGTAGGGGATGTTACTGATGTAGGGGATGTTACTGGTGTAGGGGATGTTACTGGTGTAGGGGATGTTACTGGTGTAGGGGATGTTACTGATGTAGGGGATGTTACTGGTGTAGGGGATGTTACTGGTGTAGGGGATGTTACTGATGTAGGGGATGTTACTGGTGTAGGGGATGTTACTGATGTAGGGGATGTTACTGGTGTAGGGGATGTTACTGATGTAGGGGATGTTACTGGTGTAGGGGATGTTACTGATGTAGGGGATGTTACTGGTGTAGGGGATGTTACTGATGTAGGGGATGTTACTGATGTAGGGGATGTTACTGGTGTAGGGGATGTTACTGGTGTAGGGGATGTTACTGGTGTAGGGGATGTTACTGATGTAGGGGATGTTACTGGTGTAGGGGATGTTACTGGTGTAGGGGATGTTACTGATGTAGGGGATGTTACTGGTGTAGGGGATGTTACTGATGTAGGGGATGTTACTGGTGTAGGGGATGTTACTGGTGTAGGGGATGTTACTGGTGTAGGGGATGTTACTGGTGTAGGGGATGTTACTGATGTAGGTGATGTTACTGGTGTCGGGCGTGTAGGGGATGTTACTGGTGTCGGGCGTGTAGGGGATGTTACTGGTGTCCCCTCTTCCTCTCGCCCTTCTTCCTCCCTTTCTCCTCCTCTCGCCCTTTTTCCTCCCTTTCTCCTCCTCTCGCCCTTCTTCCTCCTCTTCTCGCCCTTATTCCTCCTCCTCTTGCCCTTCTTCCTCTCGCCCTTCTTCCTCTCGCCATTCTTCCTCTCGCCCTTCTTCCTCTCGGCCTTCTTCCTCTCGCCCTTCTTCCTCTCGCCCTTCTTCCTCTCGCCCTTCTTCCTCCTCCTCTCGGCCTTCTTCCTCTCGCCCTTCTTCCTCCTCCTCTCGCCCTTCTTCCTCTCGCCCTTCTTCCTCCTCCTCTCGCCCTTCTTCCTCTCGCCCTTCTTCCTCCTCCTCTCGCCCTTCTTCCTCTCGCCCTTCTTCCTCCTCCTCTCGCCCTTCTTCCTCTCGCCCTTCTTCCTCCTCCTCTCGCCCTTCTTCCTCTCGCTCTTCTTCCTCCTCCTCTCGCCCTTCTTCCTCCTCCTCTCGCCCTTCTTCCTCTCGCCCTTCTTCCTCCTCCTCTAGCCCTTCTTCCTCCTCCTCTAGCCCTTCTTCCTCTTGCCCTTCTTCCTCTCTTCTTACTCCTCTTCTCGCCCTACTTCCTCCTCCTTTCACCCTTCTTCCTCCTTTTTCTTTGCCTCCTCCTCCTCTCACCTCTCTTCCTCCTCCTCTCACCCTTCTTCCCCCTCCATTCCCCCTTCTTCCTCTCTTCCCCCTCCATTTGCCCTTCTTCCCCCTCCATTCCCCCTTCTTCCTTTCTTCCTCCTCCTTTCACCCTTCTTCCTCTCCTCCTCCTCCTTTCGCCCTTCTTCCTCTCCTCTTCCTCCTCCTCTTGCTCTTCTTCCTCTCCTCCTCCTCTCGCCCTTCTTCATCTCTTCCTCCTCCTCTCGCCCTCCTTCCTCTCCTCCTCCTCCTCCTCCTCCTCATCTCGCCCTTCTTCCTCTCTTCTTCCTCCATTTGCCCTTCTTCCTTCTCCAATTGCTCTTGTTCCTCTCTTCCTTCTCCATTTGCTCTTCTTCTCTTCCTCCTCCTCTCGCCCTTCTTACTCCTCCTCCTCTCGACCTTCTTCCTCTCTTCCTCCTCCTCTCGCCCTCCTTCCTCTCCTCCTCCTCTCGCCCTTCTTCCTCTCTTCCTCCTCCTCCTTTCACCCTTCTTCCTCTCTTCCTCCTCCTCTCACCCTTCTTCCTCTCTTCCTCTTCCTCTCACCCTACTTCCTCTCTTCCTCCTCTCGCCTCTCTTCCTCCTCCTCTCACCCTTCTTCCTCCTTTCTCTTTGCCTCCTCCTCCTCTCTTTCTCCTCCTCTCATCCTTCTTCCCCCTCCATTCACCCTTCTTCCTCCTCCATTTGCCCCCCTTCTTCCTCTCTCCCTTCTAAATAAGCCCTTCTTCCTTTCTTCCTCCTCAATTCGCTCTTTTTCCTCTCTTCCTCCTCTTTTCACCCTTCTTCCTCTCTTCCTTCTCCATTCGCCCTTCTTCCTCTCTTCGTTCTCCATTCGCCCTTCTTCCTCTCTTCCTTCTCCATTCGCCCTTCTTCCTCTTTCCCTCCTCCATTCGTCCTTCTTCTGTTCCTTATCCATTTGCCCTTCTTCCTCTCTTCCCCCTCCATTTGCCTTTTTTCCTCTCTTCCTCCTCCGTTCCCCCTTCTTCCTCCCTTCTTCCTTTGCCCTTCTTCCTCTCTTCCTTCTAAATTAGCCCTTCTTCCTCTCTTCCTCCTTCATTTGCCCTTCTTCTGTTTCTCCTCCTCTTGCCCTTTTTCCTCTTCCTCTCGCCATTCCTTCTCTCTCCCTCCTCCATTCATCCTTCTTCTGTTCCTTTTCCATTTGCCCTTCTTCCTCTCTTTCTCCTCCTCTCGCCCCCTTCTTCCTCTCTTCCTCCTCCATTTGCCCTTCTTCTTCTGTTCCTCCTCCATTTGCCCTTCTTCCTCCTCTATTTTCCCTTCTTCTGTTCCTCCTCCTCTCGCCATTCTTCCTTTCTTCCTCCTCCTCTCGTCCTTCTTCTGTTCCTGTTCCATTTGCTCTTCTTCCTCTCTTTCTCCTCCTCTCACCCCCTTCTTCCTCTCTTCCTCCTCCATTTGCCCTTCTTCCTCTCTTCCTCCTCCAATCGCCCTTGTTGCTCTCTTCTTCCTCCATTCGTTCTCCTTCTTCTGTTTCTCCTCCTTTCGCCCTTCTTCCTCTCTTCCTTCTCCATTCGCCCTTCTTCCTCTTTTCCTTCTCCTCTCACCTTTCTTCCTCTCATCCTCCATTCGCCCTTCTTGCTCTCTTCTTCCTCCATTCGCTCTTTTTCTTCTGTTGCTCCTCCTTTCTTCCTCCCCCTCTCACGCCCTTCTCCCTCTCCTCCTCCTCTTGCCCTTCTTCCTCTCCTCCTCCTCTCGCCCTTCTTCCTCTCCTCCTCCTCTCACCCTTCTTCCTTTCTTCCTCCTCCTCTTGCCCTTCTTCCTCTCCTCTCACTCTCACCATTCTTCTGCTCTTCCTCCTCCTCTTGCCCTTCTTCCTCTCCTCCTCTTCCTCCTCCTCCCGCTCTTCTTCCTCTCTTCCTCCTCCTCCTCCTCCTCTCGCCCTTCTTCCTCTCCTCCTCTCGCCCTTCTTCCTCTCCTCCTCCTCCTCTCGCCCTTCTTCCTCTCTTGCTCCTCCTCTTGCCCTTCTTCCTCTCCTCCTCTTCCTCCTTCTCTAGCCCTTATTCCTCTTTCTCCTCCTCTCGCCCCCTTCTTCCTCGGTTCCTCCTCCATTTGCCCTTCTTCCTCTCTTCCTCCTCCTTTTGCCCTTCTTCCTCTCTTCCTTCTCCATTCGCCCTTCTTCCTCTCTTCCTCCTCGTCCTCTCGCCCTTCTTCCTCTTTTCTCCTCCTCTTGCCCTTCTTCCTCTCCTCCTCCTTCTCTTCCTCCTCCTCTAGCCCTTCTTCCTCTCCTCCTCCTTTATCCCTTCTTCCTCTCCTCCTCCTCTCGCCCTTCTTTCTCTCCTCCTCCTCCTCTAGCGCTTCTTTCTCTCCTCCTCCTCTCGCCCTTCTTCCTCTCCTCCTCCTCCTCCTCTCACCCTTCTTCCTCTCCTCCTCCTTCTCTTCCTCCTCCTCTAGCCCTGCTTCCTCTCCTCTTCTAGCCCTTCTTCCTCTCCTCCTCCTCTCGCCCTTCTTCCTCTCCTCCTCCTCCTCTTCCTCCTCCTCTAGCCCTTCTTCCTCTCCTCCTCTTCCTCCTCCTCTCACCCTTCTTCCTCTCTTCCTCTTCCTCTCACCCTACTTCCTCTCTTCCTCCTCTCGCCTCTCTTCCTCCTCCTCTCACACTTCTTCCTCCTTTCTCTTTGCCTCCTCCTCCTCTCTTCCTCCTCCTCTCATCCTTCTTCCCCCTCCATTCACCCTTCTTCCTCCTCCATTTGCCCCCTTCTTCCTCTCTCCCTTCTAAATAAGCCCTTCTTCCTTTCTTCCTCCTCAATTCGCTCTTTTTCCTCTCTTCCTCCTCTTTTCACCCTTCTTCCTCTCTTCGTTCTCCATTCGCCCTTCTTCCTCTCTTCCTTCTCCATTCGCCCTTCTTCCTCTTTCCCTCCTCCATGCGTCCTTCTTCTGATCCTTATCCATTTGCCCTTCTTCCTCTCTTCCCCCTCATTTGCCTTTTTTCCTCTCTTCCTCCTCCGTTCCCCCTTCTTCCTCCCTTCTCCCTTCTTCCTTTGCCCTTCTTCCTCTCTTCCTTCTAAATTAGCCCTTCTTCCTCTCTTCCTCCTTCATTTGCCCTTCTTCTGTTTCTCCTCCTCTTGCCCTTTTTCCTCTTCCTCTCACCATTCTTCCTCTCTCCCTCCTCCATTCATCCTTCTTCTGTTCCTTTTCCATTTGCCCTTCTTCCTCTCTTTCTCCTCCTCTCGCCCCCTTCTTCCTCTCTTCCTCCTCCATTTGCCCTTCTTCTTCTGTTCCTCCTCCATTTGCCCTTCTTCCTCCGCTATTTTCCCTTCTTCTGTTCCTCCTCCTCTCGCCATTCTTCCTCCTCCTCTCGTCCTTCTTCTGTTCCTTTTCCATTTGCTCTTCTTCCTCTCTTTCTCCTCCTCTCACCCCCTTCTTCCTCTCTTCCTCCTCCATTTGCCCTTCTTCCTCTCTTCCTCCTCCAATCGCCCTTGTTGCTCTCTTCTTCCTCCATTCGTTCTCCTTCTTCTGTTTCTCCTCCTTTCACCCTTCTTCCTCTCTTCCTTCTCACTTCGCCCTTCTTCCTCTTTTCCTTCTCCTCTCACCTTTCTTCCTCTCCTCCTCCATTCGCCCTTCTTGCTCTCTTCTTCCTCCATTCGCTCTTCTTCTTCTGTTGCTCCTCCTTTCTTCCTCCCCCTCTCGCGCCCTTCTCCCTCTCCTCCTCCTCTTGCCCTTCTTCCTCTCCTCCTCCTCTTGCCCTTCTTCCTCTCCTCCTCCTCTCACCCTTCTTCCTCTCTTCCTCCTCCTCTTGCCCTTCTTCCTCTCCTCTCACTCTCACCATTCTTCTGCTCTTCCTCCTCCTCTTGCCCTTCTTCCTCTCCTCCTCTTCCTCCTCCTCCCGCTCTTCTTCCTCTCTTCCTCCTCCTCCTCCTCTCGCCCTTCTTCCTCTCCTCCTCTCGCCCTTCTTCCTCTCCTCCTCCTCCTCTCGCCCTTCTTCCTCTCTTGCTCCTCCTCTTCCTCCTTCTCTAGCCCTTATTCCTCTTTCTCCTCCTCTCGCCCCCTTCTTCCTCGGTTCCTCCTCCATTTGCCCTTCTTCGTCTGTTCCTCCTCCATTCGCCCTTCTTGCTCTCTTCTTCCTCCATTCGCTCTTCTTCTCTTCCTCCTCCTCCTTTCGCCCTTCTTCCTCTCTTCCTCCTCCATTCGCCCTTCTTCTGTTCCTCCTTCTCTCGCCATTCTTCCTTTCTTCCTCCTCCTCTCGTCCTTCTTCATTTGCCCTTCTTCCTCTCTGTCTCTCTTCCTCCTCCATTTGCTCTTCTTCCTCTCTTTCTCCTCCTCTCGCCCCCTTCTTCCTCTCCTCCTCCTCCTCCATTTGCCCTTCTTTCTCTCTTCCTCCTCCTTTCGCCCTTCTTCCTCTCTTCCTTCTCCATTCGCCCTTCTTCCTCTCTTCCTCCTCGTCCTCTCGCCCTTCTTCCTCTTTTCTCCTCCTCTTGCCCTTCTTCCTCTCCTCCTCCTTCTCTTCCTCCTCCTCTAGCCCTTCTTCCTCTCCTCCTCCTCTATCCCTTCTTCCTCTCCTCCTCCTCTCGCCCTTCTTTCTCTCCTCCTCCTCTTCCTCCTCCTCTAGCGCTTCTTCCTCTCCTCCTCCTCTCGCCCTTCTTCCTCTCCTCCTCCTCCTCTCACCCTTCTTCCTCTCCTCCTCCTTCTCTTCCTCCTCCTCTAGCCCTGCTTCCTCTCCTCTTCTAGCCCTTCTTCCTCTCCTCCTCCTCTCGCCCTTCTTCCTCTCCTCCTCCTCCTCTTCCTCCTCCTCTAGCCCTTCTTCCTCTCCTCCTCTTCCTCCTCCTCTCACCCTTCTTCCTCTCTTCCTCTTCCTCTCACCCTACTTCCTCTCTTCCTCCTCTCGCCTCTCTTCCTCCTCCTCTCACACTTCTTCCTCCTTTCTCTTTGCCTCCTCCTCCTCTCTTCCTCCTCCTCTCATCCTTCTTCCCCCTCCATTCACCCTTCTTCCTCCTCCATTTGCCCCCTTCTTCCTCTCTCCCTTCTAAATAAGCCCTTCTTCCTTTCTTCCTCCTCAATTCGCTCTTTTTCCTCTCTTCCTCCTCTTTTCACCCATCTTCCTCTCTTCGTTCTCCATTCGCCCTTCTTCCTCTCTTCGTTCTCCATTCGCCCTTCTTCCTCTCTTCATTCTCCATTCGCCTTTCTTCCTCTCTTCCTTCTCCATTCGCCCTTCTTCCTCTTTCCCTCCTCCATGCGTCCTTCTTCTGTTCCTTATCCATTTGCCCTTCTTCCTCTCTTCCCCCTCCATTTGCCTTTTTTCCTCTCTTCCTCCTCCGTTCCCCCTTCTTCCTCCCTTCTCCCTTCTTCCTTTGCCCTTCTTCCTCTCTTCCTTCTAAATTAGCCCTTCTTCCTCTCTTCCTCCTTCATTTGCCCTTCTTCTGTTTCTCCTCCTCTTGCCCTTTTTCCTCTTCCTCTCGCCATTCTTCCTCTCTCCCTCCTCCATTCATCCTTCTTCTGTTCCTTTTCCATTTGCCCTTCTTCCTCTCTTTCTCCTCCTCTCGCCCCCTTCTTCCTCTCTTCCTCCTCCATTTGCCCTTCTTCTTCTGTTCCTCCTCCATTTGCCCTTCTTCCTCCTCTATTTTCCCTTCTTCTGTTCCTCCTCCTCTCGCCATTCTTCCTTTCTTCCTCCTCCTCTCGTCCTTCTTCTGTTCCTGTTCCATTTGCTCTTCTTCCTCTCTTTCTCCTCCTCTCACCCCCTTCTTCCTCTCTTCCTCCTCCATTTTCCCTTCTTGCTCTCTTCCTCCTCCAATCGCCCTTGTTGCTCTCTTCTTCCTCCATTCGTTCTCCTTCTTCTGTTTCTCCTCCTTTCGCCCTTCTTCCTCTCTTCCTTCTCCATTCACCCTTCTTCCTCTTTTCCTTCTCCTCTCACCTTTCTTCCTCTCCTCCTCCATTCGCCCTTCTTGCTCTCTTCTTCCTCCATTCGCTCTTCTTCTTCTGTTGCTCCTCCTTTCTTCCTCCCCCTCTCGCGCCCTTCTCCCTCTCCTCCTCCTCTTGCCCTTCTTCCTCTCCTCCTCCTCTCGCCCTTCTTCCTCTCCTCCTCCTCTCACCCTTCTTCCTCTCTTCCTCCTCCTCTTGCCCTTCTTCCTCTCCTCTCACTCTCACCATTCTTCTGCTCTTCCTCCTCCTCTTGCCCTTCTTCCTCTCCTCCTCTTCCTCCTCCTCCCGCTCTTCTTCCTCTCTTCCTACTCCTCCTCCTCCTCTCACCCTTCTTCCTCTCCTCCTCTCGCCCTTCTTCCTCTCCTCCTCCTCCTCTCGCCCTTCTTCCTCTCTTGCTCCTCCTCTTGCCCTTCTTCCTCTCCTCCTCTTCCTCCTTCTCTAGCCCTTATTCCTCTTTCTCCTCCTCTCGCCCCCTTCTTCCTCGGTTCCTCCTCCATTTGCCCTTCTTCGTCTGTTCCTCCTCCATTCGCCCTTCTTGCTCTCTTCTTCCTCCATTCGCTCTTCTTCTCTTCCTCCTCCTCCTTTCGCCCTTCTTCCTCTCTTCCTCCTCCATTCGCCCTTCTTCCTCCTCCATTTTCCCTTCTTCTGTTCCTCCTTCTCTCGCCATTCTTCCTTTCTTCCTCCTCCTCTCGTCCTTCTTCATTTGCCCTTCTTCCTCTCTGTCTCTCTTCCTCCTCCATTTGCTCTTCTTCCTCTCTTTCTCCTCCTCTCGCCCCCTTCTTCCTCTCCTCCTCCTCCTCCACCTCTCACCCTTCTTCCTCTCCTCCTCCTCCTCTCGCCCTTCTTTCTCCCCTCCTCCTCCTCTATCCCTTCTTCCTCTCCTCCTCCTCTCGCCCTTCTTTCTCTCCTCCTCCTCCTCTATCCCTTCTTCCTCTCCTCCTCCTCTCGCCCTTCTTTCTCTCCTCCTCCTCTTCTAGCCCTTCTTCCTCTCCTCCTCCTCTCGCCCTTCTTCATCTCCTCCTCCTCCTCTTCCTCCTCCTCTAGCCCTTCTTCCTCTTCCTCCTCCTCTAGCCCTTCTTCCTCTCCTCCTCCATCTCTTCCTCCTCCTCTAGCCCTTCTTCCTCTCCTCCTCCTCTCACCCTTCTTCCTCTCCTCCTCCTCTTCCTCTCCTCCTCCTTCTCTTCCTCCTCTAGCCCTTCTTCCTCTCTTCCCCCTCCTCTTGCCCTTCTTCCTCTCCTCCTCTTACTCCTTCTCTAGCCCTTATTCCTCTTTCTCTTCCTCTCGCCCCCTTCTTCCTCTGTTCCTCCTCCATTTGCCCTTCTTCGTCTGTTCCTCCTCCATTCGCCCTTCTTGCTCTCTTCTTCCTCCATTCGCTCTTCTTCTCTTCCTCCTCCTCCTTTCGCCCTTCTTCCTCTCTTCCTCCTCCATTCGCCCTTCTTCCTCTCTTCCTCCTCCATTTTCCCTTCTTCTGTTCCTCCTTCTCTCGCCATTCTTCCTTTCTTCCTCCTCCTCTCGTCCTTCTTCTGTTCCTTTTCCATTTGCCCTTCTTCCTCTCTGTCTCTCTTCCTCCTCCATTTGCTCTTCTTCCTCTCTTTCTCCTCCTCTCGCCCCCTTCTTCCTCTCATCCTCCTCCTCCATTTGCCCATCCTCCTCTCTTCCTTCTCCATTCGCCCATCCTCCTCTCTTCCTTCTCCATTCGCCCTTCTTCCTCTCTTCCTCCTCGTCGTCTTGCCCTTCTTCCTCTCTTCCTCCTCCTCTTGCCCTTCTTCCTCTCCTCCTCCTTCTCTTCCTCCTCTCGCCCTTCTTCCTCTCCTCCTCCTCTCGCCCTTCTTCCTCTCCTCCTCCTCTTCCTCCTCCTCTAGCCCTTCTTCCTCTCCTCCTCTTCCTCTTCCTCCTCCTCTAGCCCTTCTTCCTCCTCTAGCCCTTCTTCCTCTCCTCCTCCTTCTCTTCCTCCTCCTCTAGCCCTTCTTCCTCTCCTCCTCCTTCTCTTCCTCCACCTCCCCTAGCCCTTCTTCGTCTCCTCCTCTCGCCCTTCTTCCTCTCCTCCTCCTCCTCCTCTTCCTCCTCCTCTAGCCCTTCTTCCTCTCCTCCTCCTTCTCTTGCCCTTCCTCCTCTCCTCCTCCTTCTCTTCCTCCTCCTCTAGCCCTTCTTCCTCTCCTCCTCCTCTCGCCCTTCTTCCTCTCTTCCTCCTCCTCTTGCCCTTCTTCCTCTCCTCCTCTTACTCCTTCTCTAGGCCTTATTCCTCTTTCTCCTCCTCTCGCCCCCTTCTTCCTCTGTTCCTCCTCCATTTGCCCTTCTTCGTCTGTTCCTCCTCTATTCGCCCTTCTTGCTCTCTTCTTCCTCCATTTGCTCTTCTTCTCTTCCTCCTCCTCCTTTCGCCCTTCTTCCTCCTCCATTCGCCCTTGTTCCTCTCTTCCTCCTCCATTTTCCCTTCTTCTGTTCCTCCTTCTCTCGCCATTCTTCCTTTCTTCCTCCTCCTCTCGTCCTTCTTCTGTTCCTTTTCCATTTGCCCTTCTTCCTCTCTGTCTCTCTTCCTCCTCCATTTGCTCTTCTTCCTCTCTTTCTCCTCCTTTCGCCCCCTTCTTCCTCTCCTCCTCCTCCTTTCGCCCTTCTTCCTCTCTTCCTCCTTGTCCTCTTGCCCTTCATCCTCTTTTCTCCTCCTCTTGCCCTTCTTCCTCTCCTCCTCTAGCCCTTCTTCCTCTCCTCCTCCTCTAGCCCTTCTTCCTCTCCTCCTCCTCTCGCCCTTCTTCCTCTCCTCCTCCTCTTCCTCCTCCTCTTCCTCCTCCTCCTCTAGCCCTTCTTCCTCTCCTCCTCCTCTCGTCCTTCTTCCTCTCCTCTTCCTCCTCCTCTTGCCCTTCTTCCTCTCCTCCTCCTCTCGCCCTTCTTCCTCTCCTCCTCCTCCTCCTCCTCTTCCTCCTCCTCTAGCCCTGCTTCCTCTCCTCCTCTAGCCCTTCTTCCTTTCCTCCTCCTCTCGCCCTTCTTCCTCTCCTCCTCCTCCTCTTCCTCCTCCTCTAGCCCTTCTTCCTCTCCTCCTCTTCCTCCTCCTCTAGCCCTTCTTCCTCTCCTCCTCCTTCTCTTCCTCCTCCTCTAGCCCTTCTTCCTCTCCTCCTCCTCTTCCTCCTCCTCCTCTTCCTCCTCCTCTTGCCCTTCTTCCTCTCCTCCTCCTTCTCTTCCTTCTCCTCTAGCCCTTCTTCCTCTCTTCCTCCTCCTCTTGCCCTTCTTCCTCTCCTCCTCCTTCACTTGCCCTTCTTCCTCTCCTCCTCCTTCTCTTCCTCCTCCTCTCGCCCTTCTTCCTCTCCTCCTCCTCCTCCTCTAGCCCTTCTTCCTCTCCTCCTCCTTCTCTTGCCCTTCTTCCTCTCCTCCTCCTTCTCTTCCTCCTCCTCTAGCCCTTCTTCCTCTCCTCCTCCTCCTCTCGCCCTTCTTCCTCTGCTCCTCCTCCTCCTCTCGCCCTTCTTCCTCTCCTCCTCCTCCTCCTCCTCCTCTCACCCTTCTTCCTCTCCTCCTCCTCCTCCTCTCGCCCTTCTTCCTCTGCTCCTCCTCCTCCTCTAGCCCTTCTTCCTCTCCTCCTCCTCTAGCCCTTCTTCCTCTCCTCCTCCTCTCGCCCTTCTTCCTCTCCTCCTCCTCCTCCTCCTCCTCTCACCCTTCTTCCTCTCCTCCTCCTCCTCCTCCTCCTCCTCTCGCCCTTCTTCCTCTCTTTCTCCTTATTCCTGTAGTGGTTTACCCTCATTCTGTTTTGTTCTCAGTGATCTTGGATTTCTTACTCCGGTCAGTGGGATGAAGTCAGGTTGGTCATTTTGCTGATGTCTGTGCCGCCATCCTTCTCTATTATCCGTAGAATGACCCCAGGGGTCTCCCATAACACATAATAACATTGCACCAAGTGTTTCTGTGACCTATGTAGTCTCATGTGGCCGCCCCCCACACCCTCTGTATCCTCGTGTGACCACCGCTCTCTGTATCCTCGTGTGACCCCCGCTCTCTGTATCCTCGTGTGACCCCCGCTCTCTGTATCCTCGTGTGACCCCCGCTCTCTGTATCCTCGTGTGACCCCCGCTCTCTGTAACCTCGTGTGACCCCCGCTCTCTGTAACCTTGTGTGACCCCCGCTCTCTGTATCCTCGCGTGACCCCCGCTCTCTGTATCCTCGCGTGACCCCCGCTCTCTGTATCCTCGCGTGACCCCCGCTCTCTGTATCTTCGCGTGACCCCCGCTCTCTGTATCTTCGCGTGACCCCCGCTCTCTGTATCCTCGTGTGACCCCCGCTCTCTGTATCCTCGTGTGACCCCCGCTCTCTGTATCCTCGTGTGACCCACACTCTCTGTATCCTCGTGTGACCCCCGCTCTCATATCTCATGAGACTCCTCTGGTTGTAGCGGTGTCGATGCCAGGCCCGATGGCGCGGGATGTGGACAGCTTGGCCTTGTTTATGAAAGCCGTTTTATGTGATGACCTCTTCCAGCTCGACCCCTCGGTGCCTCCAGTCCCATTCAATGATGAGGTAATTGTCCCTTATATGTATTATGTCCAATCATTCCAAGCTGTCTGTCACTGTTCCCTGTTCTCTGACCACTGGGTGGGGCTGTGGGTCACTATGACCTCCTCAGCTCTGCTATCCTTGTACTGGTGACTGCACTTCCTGTGGGTCACTATGACCTCCTCAGCTCTGCTATCCTTGTACTGGTGACTGCACTTCCTGTGGGACACTATGTCCTCCTCAGCTCTGCTATACATGTACTGGTGACTGCACTTCCTGTGGGACACTATGACCTCCTCAGCTCTGCTATCCTTGTACTGGTGACTGCACTTCCTCTATTCGCCCTTCTTCCTCCTCCATTCCCCCTTCTTCCTCTCTTCCTCCTCCATTCCCCCTTCTTCCTCTCTTCCTCCTCCATTTATCCCCCTTCTTTCTCTCTTCCTTCTAGATAAGCCCTTCTTCCTTTCTTCCTCCTCAATTCGCTCTTTTTCCTCTCTTCCTCCTCAATTTGCCCTTCTTCCTCTCTTCCTCCTCCGTTCCCCCTTCTTCCTTCTCCGTTTGCCCTTCTTCCTCTCTTCCTTCTAAATTAGCCCTTCTTCCTCTCTTCCTCCTCCATTCGCCTTTCTTGTCTCTTCTTCCTCCATTCGCTCTACTTCTTCTGTTCCTCCTCCTTTCGCCCTTCATCCTCTTTTCCTTCTCCGTTCGCACTTCTTCCTCTCTTCCTTCTCCATTCGCCCTTCTTCCTCTCTTCCTCCTCCTCTCGCCTTTCTTCCTCTCTTCCTCCTCCATTTGCCCTTCTTCTGTTCTTCCTCCTCTCGCCATTCTTCCTCCCTTCCTCCTCCTCTCGCCATTCTTCCTCCCTTCCTCCTCCTCTCGCCCATCTTCCTCTCTTCCTCCTCCTCTCGCCCATCTTCCTCTCACCCTTCTTCCCCCTCTTCCTCCTCCTCTCGCCCTTCTTCCTCTCTTCCTCCTCCTCTCGCCCCTTCTTCCCCTCTTCCTCCTCCTCTCGCCCCTTCTTCCCCTCTTCCTCCTCCTCTCGCCCTTCTTCATCTCTTCCTCCTCCTCTCGCCCTTCTTCCTCTCGCCCTTCTTCCCCTCTTCCTCCTCCTCTCGCCCTTCTTCCTCTCTTCCTCCTCCTCTCGCCCTTCTTCCCCTCTTCCTCCTCCTCTCGCCCTTCTTCCCCTCTTCCTCCTCCTCTCGCCCTTCTTCCTCTCTTCCTCCTCCTCTCGCCCTTCTTCCCCTCTTCCTCCTCCTCTCGCCCTTCTTCCCCTCTTCCTCCTCCTCTCGCCCTTCTTCCCCTCTTCCTCCTCCTCTCGCCCTTCTTCCCCTCTTCCTCCTCCTCTCGCCCTTCTTCCCCTCTTCCTCCTCCTCTCGCCCTTCTTCCCCTCTTCCTCCTCCTCTCGCCCTTCTTCCCCTCTTCCTCCTCCTCTCGCCCTTCTTCCCCTCTTCCTCCTCCTCTCGCCCTTCTTCCTCTCGCCCTTCTTCCCCTCTTCCTCTCTCGCCCTTCTTCTTCTCTTCCTCCTCCTCTCGCCCTTCTTCCTCTCTTCCTCCTCCTCTCGCCCTTCTTCCTCTCTTCCTCCTCCTCTCGCCCTTCTTCCTCCTCCTCTTCCCTTCTTCCTTTGCTATCCTTGCACTGGTGCCTGCACTTCCTGACTTTGTCCTGTTGTTACAGATATTTACCAGCAGGCGGCGTCTGACCATTGGCTTCTATGACACTGATGGATACTTCCTGCCGCACCCGAGTGTGAGACGAGCCGTACAGGAGACCAAGACCCTGCTGGAGGAGGCGGGGCACAAGGTGCTGATCACATAGAGGGATGGGGTCATCCTGCTGCTGTATAGACCCAGGGCACAAGTGATGGTGATGATGATTGTGGTGATGATGATCGTGGTGATGATGATCATGGTGATAGTGATGATGATGATGATGATGGAGGTGATGGTGATGATGATAATGATGGAGGTGATGATGGTGATGGAGGTGATGATGGTGATGGAGGTGATGGTGGTGATGATGATGATGATGATGATGATGATGAAGGAGGTCATGGTGGTGATGATGATGATGATGATGATGGAGATGATGGTGATGGAGGTGATGATGATTGTGGTGATGATGGTGGAGATGATGGTGATGATGGAGGTGATGATGATTGTGGAGATGATGATGATGATTATGGAGGTGATGATGATGATGGTGATGGAGGTGGTGATGGTGGAGATGATGTTGGAGGTGATGATGATGATGATGATGATGGTGGTGATGATGATGATGATGGTGATGGAGGTGATGATGGTGATGGTGATGGTGGTGATGATGGAGGTGGTGATGGTGGTGGTGATGATGATGATGGAGGTGATGATGGAGGTGAAGATGATGATGGAGGTGATGATGATGATGGAGGTGATGATGATGATGGAGGTGATGATGATGATGGAGGTGATGATGGTGATGATGATGATGGAGGTGATGGTGGTGATGATGGTGGTGATGATGATGATGGTGATGGTGGTGATGATGGA